>NC_064852.1:34636883-34714383 GCF_024139225.1 Suncus etruscus
CCAAATAAATTCCCAATCATTCCACAATATGTCAATTCTAAGTGCCTGCACACATGTTTCAGTTGGTCCTTGAGGGCCATTTTTCTATATAGAATGTGTTTCTGAAAAATACATGACAAGAGAGCTGTGTCAAGCAGAGCATGATGAGGTTTGTGGGTGGGCAGTTATTCTTTAGGTCTTCAGAAAATTCCAAACAAAGTTTCTGAGTCACTTCAAAATGATAGTCTTATTATATAAGCAAGGCTTTGTGGTGGTAGAACTCTGAAGGGCTAGCATTTCACACTAGTTCTGAAAAAATAGGGATTAAAATCTGAAAATCTTAATATGAATATTTTTAAACAAACATTATTTAGACAAATATTAAACAAATATTATTTAGACAAAGAAGGATTAAATGAGGAATTATTGTTTAGTTAAAACTATTAGTTGAGCAGTGTCTTTATTAGAACATTTTTTTTTACAAAAAATGTAAAGATACTGTAAGATACAAGAGCAAAAAGAATTAAAATATCACTAATTAAACAGTTCAACAATTTAATAAATGTGTTTCTATTTTTTATATATTTATAAATCCAGTATTATTTAAATATATCTCATAAGCTAAGTGTAGTCCTATACATTAGAAATATTTAGGTAATGAGGTTTTTATTTATTGGTAATATGTATAGATGGATAAATAAATTCTAGTCATACTTTTTTCCAATTAACAATGTAACATGAATATTTTTCCATGCAAACAAACACTTATGGATGTGATTTTAATGCTATGTATAATTAGACAAAATAGTCATCCAAATGCTGCCATTTTGTTTATTAATTTTCTTTTATTTAGTCAGTGTGAATTACAAAGTAATTGAGTTTCAGCATAAAATCTTTCTTTTTTTAATTTTTTATTTAAACAACTTTATTACATAAATGATTGTGTTTGGGTTTCAGTCATGTAAAGAACAACACCCATCACCAGTGCAACATTCCCATCACCAATGTCCCAAATCTCCCTCCTCCCCACCCAACCCCCGCCTGTACTCTAGACAAGCTTTCTATTTCCCTCGTACATTCTCATTATTAGGATAGTTCAAAACATAGTTATTTCTCTAACTAAACTCATCCCTGTTTATGGTGAGCTTCATGAGGTGAGCTAACTTCCAGCTCTTTTCTCTTTTGTGTCTGAAAGTTATTATTGCAAGAATGTCTTTCATTTTTCTTAAAACCCATAGATGAGTGAGACCATTCTGTGTCTTTCTCTCTCTTTCTGACTTATTTCACTCAGCATTATAGATTCCATGTACATCCATGTATAGGAAAATTTCATGACTTCATCTCTCCTGACAGCTACATAAGATTCCATTGTGTATATGTACCAAAGTTTCTTTAGCCATTCATCTGTTGAAGGGTATCTTGGCTGTTTCCAGAGTCTTGCTATGATAAATAGTGCTGCAACGTAAGGAAGGGTGCAATGTAAGGTGTAAGGAAGGAGTTTTTGTATTGTATTTTTATGTTCCTAGGTATATTCCTAGGAGTGGTATAACTGGGTCGTATGGGAGCTCTATTTCCAGTTTTTGGAGGGATCTCCATATTGCTTTCCATAAAGGTTGAACCAGATGGCATTCCCACCAGCAGTGGATAAGAGTTCCTTTCTCTCCACATCCCACCAACACTACTTGTTCTCATTCTTTGTGATGTGTGCCAATCTCTGGGGTGTGAGGTGGTACCTCATAGTTGTTTTGATTTGCATCTCCCTGATGATTAGTGATGTGGAGCATTTTTTCCTGTGTTTTGGCCATTTGTATTTCTTCTTTGTCAAAGTGTCTGTCCATTTCTTCTCCCCATTTTTTGATGGGATTAGATGATTTTTCCTTGTAAAGTTCTGTCAGTGCCTTGTATATTTTGGAGATTAGCCCCTTGTCTGAGGGTATTGGGTGAATAGTTTCTCCCACTCAGTGGGGAAAATCTTTCAACACTAAATTTCACCAGTGTCCACGTCACTCCACTAATGTCACGTGCACCCCATTTATTCCCATACCAAAGCACCTGGTTGGATATATTTGTTGTAACTGTGTAATAATATTGCATTGAATAATCAAATATAACTTTTATATATTAATAACTAAAATATGGCATGGAAATATTTTAGTTTCAGACTAGGACCAAATTTTCCTCTCAAAAGGTATCTAAGATGCATAATTTGATTTGTTTTTGTTTGTTTGTTTTGGCAGTTTTGGGACGACACCCAGTTGTTACTCCTGGCTATGCACTCAGAAATTGCTCTTGGCTTGGGGGCCATGTGGGATACTGGAGATCAAACCCAGGTTCGTCATGGATCAGCTGCATGCAAGGCAAACACACTGCTACTATGCTATTGCCTTGGACCTAAGATGCATAATTTTAGTAGAAAATATAAAAATGCTTATGTCCTCTCAATTTTGGATTTAATTTAAAAGTCTTAAAAATTTGTGAAAATATACCTTATGTGAGTTTTTTTTTGCCTCTAAATTATAAATATAAAGTGCTTCTTATTCATCTATTGTATCTTTGCTTTTGTTATTTTATATATTCTAATTATTCAACTTTACAATATAAATCTATATACAGTACTTCACTTTTAGAAATATTTAATTTTATCAACATACTTGAAATAAAGTGTTGAAATTGATTTCCTTTAAGAAACTAATAGTTGGGAGATAAAAATCATGACAGAATTTAAGATGCTTTGACTTCTCACCACCAAGTATTCTACAAGTTTAGAACATAAAAAAGTATTGCAGAGCTAAATGAAGTGTAACAGTTAATCAAGGGTGGTTTCTCATTATTGGAACAGGAAATTCCCAGGATAAGTAAAACATGTTGCACCTGATAGTGAACAATAAAATTATTTTTATGTTAGTATAAATAAACAGATAGAGATGCAGGTTTGAAACTCCATTATCTAATTTGTAACACAATGATATACATGATTATTACTTTCCCACTACAATAATAAATAATTGAATACAGAAGATCTGGCAAGAGTTGAAATAAAGGGCAGGCCATCAGAGTTATCCGCATCACCAACAGTAAATGTACAACTGTGATCTACACAGATTAAGTCTATTGTAGACACTGGTTAGTGTTTCAGAATGTGTGTTTCATAGGTCATTCTTCCCATATGTCAAAGCAAGCTACGAAAAACCAGAGTTTACTATTCATAATTCTCCAAACTCTATCAATTCTTTCATACTCATATTATACCTACAGATTAGTTACATTGATCCAAGTCTCTGCATTATGTAATAAAAAGCAGTACTTATGTAATTAAAAAGTAGTGCAAATCGAAATAAGAATAGCATTTTTTGAGCTTTAACTCAAATATCACTGTTTCTAAGTTGGTGATAAATTGCCTTTATTTTACAAATAAGTAGACTGAGATAAAAGAATCTAGTTAAATTTCTTATGATAAAATATGTAATATAAAGATAAAAATCTGGGGCATGTTGCAGTGATAGTAAAGCAAGACTGGGCCTGAAGCAATAGCATAGTGGGTAGAATATTTGCCTTGTATGTTGCCAATCCTGTCTCGATCACCAGCATCCCATATGGTTCCCCCAGCCCCACTAGAAATGACCATTGAGTGCAGAGCCAGGAATAAGCACTGAGCACCTCATGGCCCAAAAACCAAATAACAACAATGATAACAACAACAACAAAACAGGTAGGACTGATCTGAATTTGATCTCTGTCACATATCGTTTTCCAATCACTATAATTCCTGAGTCCAGGACCAGCAATAATTCCCAAGGTCCAAAAGCAAAACAACCAACAAAACAAACAAAAATGATAACAAAAATGGGAGAATGTTTAGCTCTGGAGGCTATTTGGTTATGTACAATTATTTGTTCAGAAATCACTTAGTACATTACGAGCCTGCCATAGGGAGAAATTTTGGTCCATTTCAAATTGTCGCTATAAGTTTAAGTTTAGCTGTGATGCTGTACAGCAGGAACTTGATGAGATGAATGTTAATACAATTTTATAAGTGGCCATTTTCAGCTTCTCAGTATGAGTACAACACAGAAGATCTCAGATACCCAATGAGATATAGAGAAAAAACCTTTCCAAGAACAGAGTACCAAACCTTCTCAGGGTAACAACCTTCAAGAAAAGATAGCAGCTCATCTTCATAAGAAAATTGTGTATACATTATGAATACATTACATTTTTTTTCAAAATATGGGCCAGAGAGATAGCATGTAGGTAGGGATTTGCTTGCATGCAGAAGGATGGTGATTCAAATCCCAGCATCCCTTATGGTGCCCCAAGCCTGCCAGGAGCATTTTCTGAGCATAGAGCCAGGAGTAACCCCTGAGCACTGCTGAGTGTGACCCCAAAACCAAAGAAAAAAAAACAACAGCATTTTTTTCAAAATACATAATACAGAAATGAATATTATAAGATGTCAACTATCATCAATGACTTAAACTCTAATGACTTAAATATTAAAGTATATATAATGTCAGCTAAATTAAAGTACTTTTCTTTTTCTCTCAGGATTTCAGTAATACAATATCATGATCAGACAAAAGAGCTGAGAGTGGAACAAGTATTTGAGTGAAAAGATTTTATGGCCAGTGAAAGAAAAATAAATTTAGATATACATATATGCATCCTTAGAATATCTTTTTCTGAGGCCTGAGAGATAGCACAGCAGTGTTTGCCTTGCAAGCAGCCAATCCAGGACCCAAGGTGGCTGGTTCGAATCCTGGTGTCCCATATGGTCCCCCGTGCCTACCCGGAACTATTTCTGAGCAGATGATAGCCAGGAGTAACCCCTGAGCACTGCCGGGTGTGGCCCAAAAACCAAAAAAAAAAAGAAAAGAATATATTTTTCTAAGACCTAGTAACCAGACATATGCAACATTCACACACTCCCTCAAATCACATATAATCCCAGATATACAAGCAACTACTGGTGCAACAACCCAATTCAACTTATAGCTTAAATTCTGAAGGTAAATGAACTAGTCTTCCACTCCAGCTTACTATGGTAAAATGAATCTTAAAATTAAACCTAAATACGAAAATTTGTATAACATGTAGGTTCAGCAATCAGAATTGCATAGTTTAAAATTTTTTATAAAACTTGAAATTTTCAAAATATAAAATAATTTTTGTTATAAGGATTCTGATATATAGCTATGATAAAAGGTTTTTGATGCACCATTTCTAGCATGCACACCTTATATTGAGAGGAATTATTCACTCAGAAAGTAGTAATTTCCATTTTAAATGTAACTGAGATTTCAACTATTTTTAGTGGCACCAAATTTTTACAACCTTTGACTCAGTACCTCCTACTAAATGCATCCTTTCAAAAGCATGAAATGTTGAAGGTCTGTCTATATTATTCAAACCAGCAATTAGAACCAGATGTTATTGCACTTTATATTTAGACACTGCATTTCAATATCTAAAAAAGAAAGAATGTTCATGAAGGACAGAGAGAATAATTTATAAATGCAATTAAAGCATATTGTTTAGATTCCTTCTCACTAATTTACCTGATTGCAAAGTAAAATTAAATGAATTCATATTTAAATGCAAAATTGGGCCATGAGTAATGAAAAATGTTAAACTATGTGTAAGGAAAATATCATAGCAGGCATACTATTGTTGCTTCAGAAATGTTTCTTTATGTCTTTCACCTTTACTATAAAGTTTTCCTCTTTTTATAGAATATTCAAGTAGAAAATTACGTATTTAGCATAATATCTAAATTTATATTCATTTGAAATAAAAGTTCAAGAGTAGTCAGAGAACTATTATAAAAGTCAAGATGCTTACTTTGTGTACCATCAACACCAATTTGATACTCTGAACATCTCAGGAGTATTCTTGAGCATTTCCAAGTTCGTGAACAGAGAGTCAGGGGTAAATTGTAATCATCACTAGGTGTGATCCAAAAATCAAAAATAAAAACAAAATATAGTGTATAAACTTGTTACAAAAAAGGCAAATTGAAACTATGAGTTCTATACTAAAATGTTTAATAGGAATATAAATTTGCTAAAATCACGGTTTATCTAAAGGTGGGACTATTTTTTACTTTTACCCTTGCTGAAAAAGCGTGTCATAGTGCAGTTAGAGAAATAACTACAATGACAACTATCATGACAATGTCAATGAGTGAGAGAAATAGAATATCTGTCTCAAAAACAGGCCGGTGGGGTTGGGGAGGAGAGAGATAGAGGACATTGGTAATGGGAATGCTACACTGGAAAGGGGGGAGGGGGTTCCTTTTAATGACTGAAACAACTATAATTATTTCTGTAATCATGGTACTAAAATAAATATATTATTTAAAAAATGAAGAGTAAGTGTTCACTGCCTAATTAAAGACAGATAAAAAGTTTTGATAAATAATTATTCTTATGAGGGAAGAGAAATTACATTGTAATAAATGAAAAAGTAAGTAAGCCTCAGAAAGCCTCAGCTCAGCTACCAGTTTAAGTCCTTTGCAAGAAACAACATTGATCATAAAGTTATAAAATATTGAGGGACAAAGACTTGGGAAGACTAGATACAGGATTAAAACCACTCCCCCTTCTGCACAGAGTATTAGTGTGGTGCTTTAATCTTCCCTCCACTAGTATCCTGTGTCAAATAAAAAGTCTGCTATTTTAAGTAAAAATAAAAAGAATGTTATATATATGGGGCATAAGTATAGACAGAGTTTATAAAATGCAATATTTAATGTTTGGCCAGTTCAAATTTTTGGTTTTTGGAATGAAGTGAATGGTTAAGCAAACCCTTTTTCTTGCTACTAAATATCTCACTATATAGTTATTTTAATTCACTATGGAATTTTATTTTTGTTGGATTTTCTTTATAATGACAATATTTCTTTGGCTAATATTAAATAAATTGATCTTCCATGTATATCAAAAAGACAAAGACAGATGGCACAAGACAAGCATAATATAATGACAGGTTTAAGGATGAGAATTGATACCAGTGATCATGTAAGAAGCTGCTGAACTAGTGAGTGGACATTGATTCCTGTAATGTATGCTAAAAGATACTACTATATAATATATATATATATATATATAGACAATAACCAAGAAATAAGACTGTGAAGAATCTTTGGCTTATAATTAGCCTACTATAATTTAAGTGGCAAGGATGGGGTGAGCAGAACAGAAATAGTTAATATTTCCTTTTACATACTCATTTTTTTTATTTTGAACAAAGTGTATTACATATCTTTCACAGTAATTTTTTAGGTACATATTAACATTGGATCAGGGAATTCACAGCACCAAAGTTGTCCTCCCTCCACCCTTGTTCCTAGCATGCATTCCATATTTCTTTCCCTTTCCCCTTGGGCTGCTAGTATAAGTGGTCCCCTCTGTGTCTATCTTATTGTAGATTGGGGATTGATTCTGTTGTTGTTGGGTTGTGTTTGGTATTTAAGTCCAATCATTTTTATTACTACTTAGTGATGATACAACTATTTGGTCGTGGTGCCCTCCATTGTTTCCTCCTCAGATTGAAAGGCAGGGCAAGTTGGTTCAAGTTATGTGGTTCTGTTTGAGAAGAAAAAGTATAAATAAAATGAGGGTAAGAATCAAACAAGCAAAGAATGGGTGGAGTCCTTCTAGAGGATATAATTTTAATTTGAGAGAAAGAAATTAAAAGGAAGAGAAACACATCAACAGGGGCCAGAGAGATAGCATGGAGGTAAGGCATTTGCCCTGCATGCAGAAGGACAGTGGATCAAATCCTGGCATTCCACATGGTCCCCCGAGTCTGCCAGGAGTGACCTCTGAGCATAGAGTCAGGAGTAACCCCTGAGCACTGCCGAATGTGACCAAAAAAACAAAAACAAAAAAAACAAACAAAAACAAAACAAAACAAAAAAAGAAACACATCAACAATACAAAAGGAAAAGCCAAAATAAATTTTATTTTATTTTAAGCATGGTAATTTACAATATTAATAATAGTAGAGTGTCATGCAAAAAGTACTGCAATAACACATACTCCATCAACTCTGCTTCCCTCCACCATTGTCCCACTGTGTCACTGCCCCCCTTATTTTTAAATTTAATTAAATTTTATTTTATTTTTGTTTGGGTTTGGAGTCACATCTGATGGTGCTCATGGTTTGGTCCTGCCTTTGCACTCAGAAATCATTACTGGCTAGTGAGAGGGACCATAGGGGATGCTGGAGAAAAAGCTAGGTTGACCACATAAGGTAAGTGCCCTACCCACTCTACTATGGTTCATCCTGACTTTAAATATAGAACAAACATTTTTGTTTTGCTTTGGAATTTGGCCACACCCATAGTGCTCAGCGATTACTTCTGGTTCTGCACTCTGGGGTCACTCTAAGCAGGGTTTAGGCAAACAGGTGAGGTGCCAGAAATTGAAGCAGAGTTTCATTCTACTATAATATTTTTCTGGCCAATATTTTACAACTCAACAGAAGCTTAACAAGAACCTTCTGTGTGAATATCATGAGCCAGAACTGTGATACAGCAGTGAACAATCCAAACTGTTATTTGAGTATCTAAATCTAAATGTTCTTAAGTGAGAATGAGCAGTATTCTTTTTTTTCCTTTTTTTTTTAGTGGGGGGGGGGCACCCGGTGACACTCAGGGCTTACTCCTGGTTATGTGCTCAGAAATTGCTCCTAGCTTGGGAGACCATATGAGATGCCAGGGGATCAAACCACCATCTGTCTTAGGCTAGCGCAGGCAAGGCAGACGCCTTACCACTTGTGCCACCACTCTGACCCCTAGCAGTATTCATTATAAAGATATTGTAAACAATCCTAAAAATAAGCCACCTTTAATATTTTCCTGATATTGTTTCTTGTATATTTCTTTTTAAGCCATATTTTATTTGAAAGAAGATGCCTTTAGGTCATTGTTAGAATTTGATTCAGTCTGCTTTTCTCCATATAATATCTAATAACTAGATGGTTTCAATATTTAATCTTGTTGGGAAACTGAAAAATAGCAATATTCTTTATGCTGTAAAACCTTAATACCTTACTTCATACTTCTAAAAAACTGGATTTTCATCAAGGTAATGTTTTATAAGATTGGGGAAATGTTTTTGCTAGTTGTTTTTAATATGTATACATTGGTATTTGTAGGATATAAATAATGAAGCCATGGATTAAGAAGTCAGAAAGAGGGGGCTGAAGAGAGAGTATGGAGATGGAGCATTTTCCTTGCATGCAGAAGGACAGTGGTTAGAATCCTGACATCCCATATGGTTTCCCCAAGCCTGCCAAGAACAATTTCTGAACGTAGAGACAGGAGTAACCCTGAGCACTGCCGGGTGTGACCCAAAAACAAAAACAAAACAAAAAGAATTCAGGAAAAGAGACAACAGAGATGAGGAACAGGAGGACTGGTTCATGATAGAAAGCTTTCCACAAATAGTGATGAATGCAGTTAGTGTAGTAAAATGTCCAGTGACAGTGATCATTGAAACATCACTCTGGACAAGAACTGAGTGCTGAAAGAGGATAAAATTATGGTACCCCTTAATTAGTAACAGTGCAAATCACAATGTCAGAAAAAAGAAGAAAAACTGAGGAAAGAGAGAGAAGTAAAAAGTAAAATGCTTATCCAGAGGCAGGTGGATGGAAGGGAAACTGAGGACATTGATGGCAAGTAATATGCTGTGTACTGCAAACTGAAGAGTGTAAAGGAAAAATTAAGGAAGAGAAAAAGAGAGGAAGAGAGATAAGAATAGATAGGAAGAAAGAATAAAAATGTATGCCCCAGAGCCAGAAAGAATGGGGTAAGAGGGAAACAGGACATCAGTGGCAGAAAATGTATGTTGGTGAAGGCTATTGCACATTGTACGACTGTAATTCAATCATGATCAGCTTTGTCTAATTTAAGAAAGAAACTGTATAATGAACATTATAAACACGTGTTTAAATAAGAAATTAAAAAGAAATTTAAAAAGAGATCAGAAATATAGTACATTGCATAAACTGCTTGTTTTGTATGTATCATACTTAGATTCAATTCTTGGCACCACATATGGTCTTGCCCAGTACTGAGAGGAGTATAGAAACGAGAATAAACCCTGAGTACTGAAGAGTGGGGTCCCCAAACAAAAACAAATCCAGAAATAGGGAAACCAAAATGCCACACATAATGAAACTATGTTTCCTCATGCTTTCACAAGAAATCTACACCAAAACCTTGATTAACTGGCAGAGACATGAAGCTGAAGAGATAGTACATCAGGCCAGGAACTGCCTTGAATGTGGCAAAAACATATTGTGTTTTTTACAAAGATACTATTTTAACTAATATAAACAACCCAAAATTACAGATCAATAGCAAAATAAAGAATTATATGTACATATGATGTATGTGTTATCTATATATAAAAATGAATATTAGATAGCCTTAAGAAAATGACGAGTACTTGCCATTTGCTCTGACATAGATGTACTAGAGAGGATTTAGTTAAAGGTAGTTTAGAAGGAGGTAAAAAATATTGGGTGATCTTATGTATATATAACGTATAGAATAGAAAACAAGCAAATAAGCAAACTCATGAATTCAGACTATAGACTTTGGTTACTGAAAGGGCTGGGAGAAGGACTGGAAGGAAAGAGTTTGTTCATTGGTGGAGTGATATATGTATTTTGGTTTTATTTGTGGAAAAAGTTTAAAATTTGTATCCCTAAAATACATACCATCATGAGACCTAGTTGTTAGGGTCAATAGTAATAAACCTAAAACACTCAAGATAGGGAAAATAAATTTTAAATGAGATAATAAAAATATTCATGGTAGCATATAGTAAACCATAGTTAAACATACAGAGCACATGCCCTGCGTTCCCTAATCCTCTAAAAACATAGAAATTACATCCTACTTTTCCCAGAACAGAATTCACATCCTGCTTTTCCCTAACCTCATTGGCTGAGAAACATTATATGTATACCACACTCACCTAAAATAAATGGAGTAATTTCTCTGAAGTTGCTCCCAGATGGTTTGAAACTGTAAGTGCTCATCCTCTGATGTTCCACCTCACACTAAGTCAACTAATCACAAACTCGCCCGAGATCTGATGTCATCAGCTTCATCTACATCATCTGCCCAAACAGGAACCTGAGAACGGGAATATCCATTCTTGAAAGAAGTGGATTCAACACTCGTAAAACTTATTTGGAACTGTGGCCGGCGAGATGGTGCTAGAGGTAAAGTGTCTGCCTTGTAAGTGCTAGCCAAGGAAGGACCGCGGTTCTCTCCCCCGACTTTCCTTATGGTCCCCCCAAGCCAGGGGCAATTTCTGAGCACTTAGCCAGGAGTAACCCTTGAGCATCAAATGGGTGTGGCCCAAAAACAAAACAAAACAAAACAAAACTTATTTGGAACAATAAACACCCACAAACATCTAAAGCAACTCAGAAAAAATAAGAGGGGAGGCATCACTTCCCCTAACTTTAAATTATACTACAGAGCAATAGACAATAAAATAGCCTGGTATTTATTTAAAGGCATACTCTAAGATCAATGGAATAAACTTGAGTGTTCAGAGAATGTTCCCTAGAAATACAATTAATCTTTGATAAACAGGTAAGAAATACAAAATTGAGCAAGAAAAGCCTCTTCAATAAGATGTGTTGGCATTTAAATAAAGTGATGATAGTAAAAAAAAATTTGTTCTGTCCATAAATAGTCTATTCCACTGAGGTCTCATGAGATTTGCCTCTTCTTCATCTTCTTCTCCATCTAAATTCAGCAACCCTTTTATGAAGGCATGAAAATGGATGCACTCAGTCACTTTTAAAAGTCTGTGCTTTGCACAGACCAATGTCTCTCTCTGTACTGCAATGAATAGCTTACAGGTTGGACTCCCTGAGATTTTTATTTGGTTGCTAAAACCTTTTTAAAATATGCAATAAGAAATATGTTTCAGTAATATATCCAAAGCAAACTTCCATGCCTTAGGCCATTCAGGAAAAAAATCAGGAATGTGATTCACCTATGATGATAATAGAAAACAAGGAAGGAAGTGGTAGGACACAGAAAAGCAAATTGCGTTGTCTGATTCTGTTTTAGTTCACATCTGCAAGGCAGCATTGTCAACTTGGGAAAAGATTGATGCAGATTCTGAGTTTAAAGGAGGTTATACAAAAACTTTTCAGGAAGTCTCTGAGCCATATACAGAATTTATTGGGAAACTGACAGCTGCAATTCAGGACAGGGTAAGTGTAAAGAGACTCAACAAAACCTATCGAAACAATTGGCTTTTGAGAATACTAATGAGTATTGTCAGGCTATTTATTGCCCCATCAGAAAAAAAGGTGGGACTGGAGAGATAGCATGGAGGTAAGGCATTTGCCTTTCATGCAGAAGGACCAGAAGGACGGTGGTTCAAATCCTGGCATCCCACATGGTCCCCTGTGCCTGCCAGGGGCGATTTCTGAGCCTAGAGCCAGGAGTAATCCCTGAGCGCTGCTGAGTGTGATTCAAAACCAAAAAAAAAAAGAAAGAAAAAAAAGACATACTTAAAGGCATGTTGGAATGTTGCTTCTTTAACATCAGACACATGTGAATACTAGTGAGGCATATGCAGTGCAGATGCAAGATCAGGGTAAATCAGTAAATTAGTAAATTAATTGCAGTAACTCAGAAAATGCAGGAACCCTACCATCCTTGCTTTTTTTGAGAGCACCACTCATACCTTGACTGAGGTGTGTCGGGGGAAGAAATAACTTGTTTATTCTTGCTATGTATTGCTTATATTATTAACTATATGTATTGTTAATATCTATATTTGTTTATATTTAACTATATATATAACTATATTGTTAACTATTTGTATCATAGATTGATTGTGTGTTATAATGACAGGAGCTTCAAAGATTATGTGAGAATATGATAACACTCTTGTCAGAAGTTGGACTACAGATTGCCACAAAGAAAATTCAGATGTTGCCCCTGTATGTGTGGGCTTCCTTGCCCCTGCAGGTAAACCACAAATGTGGGTTAATTTCTCAGAGGGAATATGGGTTTAGAACATACAAAGAACACATACAGACAAAAGAAATGGGAAAACTAGTGAGAATCAGCTAGCTTCCATTTATTGAAAAGAGGGGAGATCATTATATATCATTCATGGCGGGGGGAGGCAAACAAAGAGCAGTAAAAATCGTGTAGAGCAAAATACTTTGAATTACTTTTCAAGGCTGTGGTTACACAGATAACAGCATAAGTTTTTTTCCCTAAGATTCTTCATGTTGTCTAGCTACATAATAAGCAATGATCCCCAAACATAACTCCCCCTAGAACCTGGCTACATAGATAACAAATATCGCTTCTCCCAACCTACTGGATGTGTCTAGAATATGTTCTGTCTAAAATATGTTTTTCTCCCAAGGCTACTGGGTCAATGTTCTCTTTGGCTCAGATGTGTCTAGAATATGCCCTGTCTAAAATATATTTTTCTCTCAAGGTTACTGACCTCAGTGTTCCCCTTAGCTTGTCACAATGCCTCACATAGTCTTTTAGATTGACTTTAGTAAAGGCAGGCTGCATCCTTGTTCAGGCCTCATGAGAGACCGCTAGATACTGTTAGGCTTCAGGCATCTGCTAGAGACTTAGTAGGCATCAGCTCCCCACATGTGTGAATACTTGGGTTATGTTCTTGAGTACATGACTGCATCCGCAGAAAATTTCCATCTATGAACATACCTCAAAACTCCTAATGACTTTCAAAAATTGCTGGAAGACGTAAGTGGATCTACCCCTCAACATTCTCAGCATTCAGTTTAGTAATTTTTTCATCACCCTTGAAGAAGATTCCACCATTGATAGCCTAAGACCGTTAATCTCTCAGAAGTAAATTGGAATGTGTATGGCTCGAGAAGTCCTAACTTTCCCTGTTTGCTCCTGAAGAAAAAATTATAGTTCTTGCTTTTTGCTACCCTCAGTTGCCCACTACAGTGATTGCACAACTATCAGGCCTGCTAGAGTGACTGCCACAGTAAAAAATCCTTGCACCCAGTGCCATATTTGGAGTTAATAGCTGCCCTTATAATTAACAAAGCTGTGAGCACATTCTATTCTAAGATAAGAAGCTCATGTCATTGTTCTCCCCATTCCTAAGAAAGAAATTGACTTCATTTTGCCCCTCAGTAATGCTCTTTAATGAGTTTTAACTGATATCTTGGGAGAACTTTCCTCTCACTATCTTGCTGGGAAAGCTTGAGAGTTTTTTTCAAAAGGACTCCTTGTAATCCCTTCTATCCTCTGTCCTTCCCAATTACCAATGCTACAGTATTTCATTGATGGCACCTCCTCAGACAGAGGTGAGATTGTTGGGCCTTCCCTCACACATTTAATACCAACCACAATTCTGTTCAAGAAATGAAACTTGCCACTTTGATTTATTTATTCTCTCTTCGATTTATTTATTTATATTCTAACATGGTGAGTAACTCAGCCTATGTGATTGGCCTGTTTCTGGAATCATCACAGCTTCCCTAAATGCCCATAACCATGTGGTTCAGGATTTACTTCAGCAATAACAAACTTTTTTTAAAAAGCACTCTAAACCTATCTTTATTACCCATAATAGATCTCATTTTGTTCTCCCTAGACAGATGGAAATGAAACTGCTGATCACTTTGTAGTGCTGGTCTTTACCTCACCTGTGGGAGAGCATTAGGCTCTATCCACAAAAAGCCACTGCTTTCATGTACATTGCTGCAACCCATTAGGATAAGCAAGGCAACTGTTTGTACTTCTGTCTGTTTTCCTTTACATTGTACTCCCATGTGGTTGGAGTTAACCACTGAGGTCTTCAGACAAAAGACTTTTGACAAATGGATATTAAGCACATTACCCTTTTTCCAATAAAACATTTTCTCCATGTAGTCATCAATACTTATTCTTGTTTTCTATAGACTGTCCTTTTGACTTCTGAAAATGCTAAGACCATTTGTTATTTTTTGTTAGAATGTTTTTTCTGTCATGAACATTTGCCGTACCATCAAACTGATAATGACCCAACCTACACTAGTAAAGCCTTTCAATTATTATGTATTGGATAGCAACTTAAGCATGTGCTCATATACCTTATAATCCATCATTGAACATGCTCACAGAATCCTCAAAATACAATTTTAAATAATAAAATGGGAGTATGCTGCTGTTTGACTTCTTATCCCTAACATTATTTTATTTAAATTTTTAAAATTTACTCCAAATGGGCCCGAAAGATAGCATGGAGATAAGGCATTTGCCTTTTATGCAGAAGGATGGTGGTTTGAATCCCAGCATCCCATATGGTCCCCTGTGCCTGCCAGGGGCGATTTCTGAGCATAGAGCCGGGAGTAACTCCTAAGTGCTGCCGGGTGTGACCCCAAAACCAAAAAAAAAAACAAAAAACAAAAAAAAAAACCAATTTACTCAAATAGAGCCCCACAAAGCTTCTGGACAACACATTCAACAAGGTACATGGGCTCATAAAAAAGTTAATTAACCTATAAGGGTGAAAATTGATAAAGAATGGGTAGCATAAAACCTCATCTGAAGAAAAGATTATGCTTATATTTCCACAAATGGCAGCCCCACCAAGAGATTCTGGCTCCCATTATGCCTCGTTAGAAGTAGAATTCACTGAGACTCAAAAAGGCCTCTAGCACTTTCAGCACATCATGAAACCACATTAGGGATATGATCCAAAGATGAGAAGCTGTTCTCAGAACCTCCTGCCCCTGAATCACTTCTGAAAAATATCAGTCTGGTCTTACAGTCCCTTAATACCTCAGTTTCGAAACAAGGAAAGGACCCCATTTTAACTTTTTCAGCAATAGATATTCATCTGACTTTTAATAGCCACAATTTTAGAACTAATAGAGTCCTAAAGTCACTACTCTGCTGTCCAAACCTTGGATCAGACATGTACTTTTATCAAAATATAGTAGAATAACTCACACCACCTGTGGACTGTCTAGGTCATGCTATGGCAATTCAATGATTGAAAGCTTTGCAATAAACTCTGCTCTGGGTATCATGGTTCTGCTCAATATGCGCTGACAGTGCTGGTATTACTGATTCTGGGGTCCTGCTTTTGCGGAGAAAAGTAGTCTCTGTGGAGAGCACAATCTATTAAGCCCATCTCAATTTTATGTGTTCAGCAAACAAAAAAGGGGGAAATGTAGCTAAATACACAGAGCACATACTCTGCTTTTCCCTAATCCCCTAAATGCAGAGCTCACACCCCGCCTTTCCCTAAATATACAGAGCTCACACCCTACTTTCCCTAACCTGATGGGATAAGACACATTATAAGTAACCCACTCTTACCTAAAATAAACTAAGTAATTTCCCTGAAGTTTCTCCCAGAAGGTCTGAATCTGTAAGCGCTCATCCTCTAATGTCCTGGCCCATGTTCATCCATTCAATTGAAAACTCACCTAGGATCTGGCATCACCATTTTTATCTGCAATACACAATAAAAATGCTACTGATTTGTTTTATTTTTTTTCTTGTTTTGGTTTTGATTTTTGTGCCAATCTGGCCACACTCAGGTGTTACTCCTGGATCTGAGCTAAAAAATCATACCTGGTAGGCTTTGGGGGGGTCATATAAGATGCTGGGGATCGAATGTGGGACTGTCCCAGGACATGCATGCAAGGCAAACACCCTACCGCTGTGTAATCATTCTGGTCCCTGATATGTTTTATAGAGGTGATAGAATTATTCTCTTTCAAAATATATCCAATTTAGCTGTCTGGAATATCCTCTACTTCAGATCACATCAGATAAACAGATATTTGCAAACATTATACTTCTTTTACCCTATTTTTATGAATGTTTAACCATACTCTTCCCCAACTTAAAATATTTTAAGTACATGTTACATGACCACAAAACAGAATGATGAAGTTCCACAATTAAATGTCACTTAAATAGTTTAAGTAACAGGAGGCAATGTTCTTTCTTTCCAAAAAAATTTAAAAATTTACATTCAAAGAATCATAAAAATCCATGATTCCTAAACTAACTTCATAAATACAGATATTAATGTAGGCACATATATGAAATGAACCAGTTTGGGTTTTGTACCCTCAGAGTAATTATCTGAACACTTCCATATGCCTGCTATATTTTTCCTCTTTATTCTTTCAACTTTTGTATGCATTCTCACTTCTGCCAGAAAGAAAGCATCAGAATTTAAGGACAAAAATCCTAAAAAACAAAGTAGATTCAAGTGGAAAAATTAAAATTGGTGGATATTTCAAAGAAAGAATTGTTTATATTTCTAACAGTTACATATTGTCAGTATTTAAGATGACTATACACTCATAGTATGATCTTTCAATTTATTTGTGAGCCTGATGGTTCCTTACTGGTTTTCATAAGAATCACTCAAGAATGTTTAAAATAGTCATATTCCTGCCCCATTAGAAACTCACCACATCAAAAAATTTAATAGTTAAACTCAGGTATCTGGTACAGCATTTGTTTTGTATGCAGCAGATATGTGTTTAATATCTGGCAGCATATATGATTTTCCAGAACAATATCAGTAGTGATCTCTTGGCACAGAGACAAAAATAAGCCCTATTGCATCCAGGTATGGACCAAAATTTGAAAAACACAACACTCAAAACCTGATTAACATTTTTGTCATTCTGTTACAAAATTTAATTTGGAAATCAACAGACATAAGACAAAATATAAGCTAAATATAAATAATATGACTTTCCTTGTCATAAAATAAATATAATGTATAGAAATTTTGAATATCCTTTGAATCTACAAATGAACACAGCATTGTATTATATATAATTTATATGTCATCTGTAGTCATTATTCAAAGGACAAGAACATTAAATGCATAGAATTCCTTTGGTTTATATTATGTAGGGATAATTAAAATTTATAATAAATACTTTAAGTCACTGAAAAAATTTAAGAACCTTTGGTGTTATCACAGGAGTATTAAACTTATTTGAAATTTAATGTGGAATAATTGGATCCTATTTCTTTGGAATTTTATATGTACTGCAGTGGCTATAATGAAGGGAACAATAATCTAAATAACCAAAAGACCAAATTATCATGAATACTTCAGAGTTAATTGGTAAGACCATTGCCAATTGGTTGATTTATAGTCTAATATTTTTAGGCAGCATAAAAATTAAAAAGGCCATGAAGAATACAATAGAAAGACTATTTACTTGTAAAGAAATAGATAAAAATTCAGTTTTCCAATTCATCATGAACCATCCTCTCTAGATATGAATCCTATAGTAAAATATTATTTCAAGACTAGTCTGAAGATGCAAAAATATGTGACAAAAAAAGACTCAGGACACATTTTCTACTCATGTTAAAAACAAGATTATAGATAAAGAAAAAATACCCACACTACAAGTATATAAAGCAAAATATCTGCTGATACAATACAACAACATATTTTGTTCTATCATAGAACAAGTACATTGTTAAAAAAATAAATTGGCTGCTTTTCTGCTTTCCTGAGTTAGGCAGTCAAGAAGATAACAGCGAACATAATCTCTTCAGGGTCCAGGGTAAGCTATCTCCACCCAGTAAGGGTGGAGCCAGAGGAGCTTGGCTATTGAGCTTCACCATGCAGGACAACACAGAGAATGAAGATGGCAGCTCTAATGATCCGAAAATTACCAACCACCTGGCTAGCCAATCAGATAGGGAGATTAGAGTAGAAATACTGAGGATGTTTAAGAGAACTCAAACAAACACACACATACACATACACACACACACACACACACACACACACACACACACACACACACACACAAAGCATAGATCAAACTGAACAGACCACAAAGATGAAAATCAGAAAACTCCAAGCTGAAATTAACAGGACTAAAAAAATTGGTAAATAAGGCTAAGGCTTCAATGAAAAAAATGCCTCTCCAACAGAATGGCAGTAGCTGAGGACAGAATCAGTAAACTGGAGAATGAGATGCAGAACAACTCATTACAGCAGAAGGAATTGGAAAGGAACCTTAAAGCAAATTATCAGACAATAGAAAAAAGAATGTGAACTGATGAAAATATAAATCTTTAATAAACTCATCAAAAACAATGTAAGATCACTGAAGTCACAGAGATCAAGGAAGAAAATTCCCAGGAAGAATCAACAGTCAAGGACATCATCACAGAGAAACTCCCAGAGCTAAATACTGCTTGCAACCAAATCCTGCATGCCTGAAAAATACCAGCTAAAAGAGGCCCAAAGAAAAACACCTCAAAACACATCGTAGAGACAATGATGAATCCCACAGATAGGGATAGAATACTGAAAGCAGCAAGACCCAAAAGGAAAATTACATTCAAAGGAGCATCCTTAAGATTCACATCAGACCTGTTACAAGAAACCATCACGGCTAGAAAGCAGTGGTGGTATATAGGGACATCTCTCAACAAAATAAATGCTTAGCCTAGAACACTACACTCAGCCAGACCCACTTTCAGGTTTGAAGAAAGTATACATAGCTTCACAGATAAACAGCAGCTCAGAAACTTTACAGACTCAAAAGTAGTTTTATAGGATAAACTGTAATGTCTACTTTAAGACAAGACATGCCTAAAGACACACCAAACTTCTATAAAAAGATGACTCTAAATTCCATGACAATTATTTCTCTCAATGTCAATGAGCCAAATGCACCAGTTAAGAGACACAAAGTGGCAAAAATGGATTAAAAATCTGAATCCAACATTCTGCTGCCTACAAGAAACAAATCTGAATAGTCAAAACAAACAAAATCAAAGTTGCAAGAACGCTTCAGGAAGGAAGAAAGGGCCTACATAAATAACTTAATGACACAGTTTATAAAATTAGAAAATGATCAACAATATGAACCCAAAATAAGTAGGCAGAAGGAAGCATTTGTGATGGGAATGTTGCACGGATAAAGAGGGATGTCATTTATAAACCTGAAACTCAACTACAACCATGTCTGTAATTAAGGAGCTTAAACAAAGATTTAAAAAAATACCCCAGCTTATCTGCTGCAGAAAAAAAAGAAATTAATTTTTTATTTTGCATTCCTTGTGTTCCCAATACATAGGATAATTTAATGCACAGGATACTTGAAAGTCAATGGAAAAATAAGTGTGAATTTCTTAAAAAATTATTTCAAAGGCTATTTATTTTAATTAATTTTCTCTCCAAAATGTCTAGTTATTAATTTACCCCTCAAGCCATGCCCATTGAAGCCTTCCCAAACATGAGAAAACGATGAGAATTACATTTTTAAATACTTAGTACAAAAATCAAATCATCCTTGACTTCTATATTATTTTGTCATAATATATATACATATATATATGTATATATATGTATATATATAATCTATCAGTAAATTTTGATATCTCTACCTTAGAAAAATTCCAGGGCCAGCGTGGTGGCGCACTCAATTTACCTGGGGACCACAGGAGGCAAAGTCCGGGTGATCTGGCTTGGGGCAACTTCTGAGTACATAGCCAGGAGTAACCCCTGAGCATTACCGGGTGTGGCCCCAAAACCAAAAAACAAAAACAAAAACAAACAAACAAACAAACAAAAACAAAGAAAAAAATCCAAACTAAATCTAGACACTACGCTTCTTTTCTTGATTACTGCAATGGCTAATTTTCTAATTTCTCTGCCAAAATTCTCACTGCCCTTCACAAAATTTTAGCTTCTGAGAGATTTTCTTTTTTGATTTATTTATTTAAACACCTTGATTACATACATGATTGTGTTTGGCTTTCAGTCATGTAAAGAACACCACCCATCACCAGTGCAACATTCCCATCACCAATGTCCCAAGTCTCCCTCCTTCCCACCTGACCCCTGCGTGTATTCTAAACAGGCTTTCTATATCCCTCATACATTCTCATTATTAGGACAGTTCAAAATGTAGTTATTTCTCTAACTAAACTCAACACTCTTTGTGGTGAGCTTCCTGAGGTGAGCTGGAACTTCCAGCTCTTTTCTCTTTTGTGTATAAAAATTATTATTGCAAAAATGTCTTTCATTTTTCTTAAAACCCATAGATGAGTGAGACCATTCTGCGTCTTTCTCTCTCTCTGACTTATTTCACTCAGCATAATAGATTCCGTGTACATCCATGTATAGGAAAATTACATGACTTCATCTCTCCTGACAGCTGCATAATATTCCATTGTGTATATGTACCACAGTTTCTTTAGCCATTCGTCTGTTGAAGGGCATCTTGGTTGTTTCCAGAGTCTTGCTATGGTAAATAGTGCTGCAATGAATATAGGTGTAAGGAAGGGGTTTTTGTATTGTATTTTTGTGTTCCTAGGGTATATTCCTAGGAGTGGTATAGCTGGATTGTATGGGAGCTCGATTTCCAGTTTTTGGAGGAATCTCCATATCGCTTTCCATAAAGGTTGAACTAGACAGCATTCCCACCAGCAGTGGATAAGAGTTCCTTTCTCTCCACATGCCTGCCAACACTGTTTATTCTTATTCTTTGTGATGTGTGCCATTCTCTGTAGTGTGAGGTGGTATCTCATCGTTGTTTTTATTTACATCTCCCTGATGATTAGTGATGTGGAGCACTTTTCCATGTGTCTTTTGGCCATGTGTATTTCTTCTTTGTCAAGGTGTCTGTTCATTTCTTCTCCCCATTTTTTGATGGGATTAGATGTTTTTTTTTCTTATAAAGTTCTGTCAGTGCCTTCTATATTTTGGAGATTAGCCCCTTATCTTATGGGTATTAGGTGAATAGTTTCTCCCACTCAGTGGGTGGCTCTTGTATCCTGGGAACTATTTCCTTTGAGGTACAGAAGCTTCTCAGCTTAATATATTCCCATCTGTTAATCTCTGTTTTCACTTGTTTGGAGAGTGCAGTTTCCTCCTTGAAGATGCTTGTAATGTCCTGGAGTGTTTTGCCTATGTGCTGTTCTATATATCTTATGGTTTTGGGGCTGATATCGAGGTCTTTAATCCATTTAGATTTTACCTTCGTACATGATGTTAGCTGGGGGTCTAAGTTCAATTTTTTGCAAGTGGCTAGCCAGTTGTGCCAACACCACTTGTTGAAGAAGCTTTCCCTGCTCCATTTAGGATTTCCTGCTCCTTTATCAAAAATTAGGTGATTGTATGTCTGGGGAACATTTTCTGAGTATTCAAGCCTATTCCACTGATCTGAGGGCCTGTCCTTATTCCAATACCATGCTGTTTTGATAACTATTGCTTTGTAGTACAGTTTAACATTGGGGAAAGTAATTCCTCCCATATTCTTTTTCCCAATGATTGCTTTAGCTATTCAATGGTGTTTATTGTTCCAAATGAATTTCAAAAGTGCCTGATCCACTTCTTTGAAGAATGTCATGGTATCTTTAGAGGGATAGCATTAAATCTGTATAATGCCTTGGGGAGTATTGCCATTTTGATTATGTTAATCCTGCCAATCCATGAGCAGGGTATGCGTTTCCATTTCCGTGTGTCCTCTCTTATCCCTTTGAGCAGAGTTTTATAGTTTTCTTTGTATAGGTCCTTCACATTTTTAGTCAAGTTGATTCCAAGATATTTGAGTTTGTGTGGCACTATTGTGAATGGGGTTGTTTTCTTAATGTCCATTTCATCCTTATTACTATTGGTGTATAGAAAGGCCATTGCTTTTTGTGTGTTAATTTTGTAGCCTGCCACCTTGCAATATGAGTTTATTGTTTCTAGATGCCTTGTTTGAACGTAATTTCCCCTTTTAATCTTGCTGTTTTCAGAATTCTGTCTCTATCTGTGGGATTTGTCATTGTGACTAGGATGTGTCTTGGGGTGGTTTTTCTGGGGTCTCTTTTGGTTGGTACTCTTCAAGCATGCAGGATTTGATCACATATATTCTGTAGCTCTGGAAGTTTCTCTTTAATGATGTTCTTGACCATTGATTCTTCCTGGAAATTTTCTTCCTAGGTCTCTGGGACTCCAATGATTCTTAAGTTGTTTCTGTTGATCTTATCATAGACTTCTATTTTCATCTGTTCCCATTCTTTGACTAATTTTTCCATTTTCTGCTCATTGGCTTTAAGTTTTTTTTCCAATCTCTCCTGCTGTATGGAATTGTTATGTATCTCATCTTCCACAGCACCAAGTCTATTCTCAGTTTCTGATACCCTGTCCCAGAGCTTATCCATTTTGTCAATCACTTTGTTTACTGACCTGACTTTTTCAGGCCTGTTAGTTGACATGTTATTTCAGTTTGGAGTTTTGTGATTTCTATCTTCATATTTTCTTGGTTCTTATTAGTGTTCTGTTCAACTCTATCCATGGTTTCTTTGAGTTCTTTGAGCATATTCCATATTGCTTGTCTAAAGTCCTTATCTGAGAGGTTGATTAGTTGGTTGGTCATTATCTGGTCATCAGAATTGTCATCTTCATTATCTATGTCTGATGCTGGCCTGCATTGTTTCCCCATTGTCAGACTTGTATTGTGGGTTTTTCTATGTGCTGTGGTGGTATTCATTGGCTATATGATGCAGGCAGCACACTCCTCTGACTAGCCCTTTCTGGATAGGCTGACTTGCCTCTAAGGGAGGGGAGTCCTCCGTGGATGAAGCCCCACACTGGATCAAATCTTAGGCCCGAGCATGCAACAGAGAAGACAGTCTGGAGAGAAATGCTTGCTTCTGTGATATAGCACAGTTGTTAGTGTGATTTTTTCTTCTTGTTGTGATGTTCCTTTCTTAGAAAGAGCGCATGGCTGCGTAGTGAAGCGAAGCGGCCGTTCTCTGCTGGAGCCTCTTTTCGCCCCACTCCCAAGAGTTTTACGCAAGAGGACAGTAGACAGACATACACAGGTAGCACTCACAGTTTTTCACAGTTGGGCCCCACTGGGCAGGCGTAGTTTCATGGATTTTCCCAGCCTAATGTCCCAAACAGGGGACCCTGCTTCTGCAAAAGCTTGCCAGTTTTTATGTTCTGGAGTCCCGCCCTGAAAATGGCCTCTTGGAAAGCGAGTTTTCTGGAGCCTCTTTTTGCCCCACTCCCAAGAGTTTCACGCAATAGGACAGTAGACAGACATACACAGGTAGCACTCACAGTTTTTCACAGTTGGGCCCTACTGGGCAGGTGTAGTTTCGTGGATTTTCCCAGCCTGATGTCCCAAACAGGGGACCCGGCTTCTGCAAAAGCTTGTTGGTTTTTATGTTCTGGAGTCCCGCCCTGAAAATGGCCTCTGGGAGAGTGAGTTTTCTGGAGCCTCTTTTCGCCCCACTCCCAAGATTTTCACACAAGAGGACAGATCTTTCTGAGAGATTTTCACTCTTCCATATCAGTTTTTAACCATCCTCAATTCTATGCTTCACAGTCCTCTCTTAGACCCTCTTATTTCTCTCCTCATAGTGATACCAGTTGCTTATTACCTGGCAGGATGCTGGCTCTCTGGTATTTGGAGCTATCCTAAATTCTAGGTATGTTAGGAATCCCTATGTCTTAGTAGTGGAGCTCACTGATGCTATATCCTTATTCAGAATGCTAACCCCTGTCTTAGGTGAGCCTCCTTCAGAAAAGTATTTCTAGTTGTTCAGCATTGGAAGACCTCAGATAACTTTTACCAGAAAAAGTAGCCTTTACCTCTCCCAATAAGAATCTCTTTTTATCTTTATTTCAATCAGTGATTTTTTAAATCTAAATTGCAGTTCAACAAGGATTTTTTTTATGGCTTCTCCCCAGTGACCTTTGGCTTGTATTATAAAGTAAACCTATGTGTTGACCAGGATTTAACTCTTCTCTGCAGCACAATATCCACAAGATCCCAGCATCACGGGAATCTTCTTTTTTCCCAACCTCTTTTACTAAATGCTTCATAAGGGTTAGAGAAAGAATCTCTAAGTAATCATAGCCCTGTCTCGCAGCTTTCCAAGGACTTCTTAGAAATTCTCTAACAAATTTAGCAGATTTATTTTATGCTCTTGAATAGACCTCCTAATCCTATCACCAAGTGAACCAGCACTTGCTTTCCAGTTTTTTTTAAGTAACTGCTCTGTAGACATCAACAGAAGTTGAGAGCTTGAATTTTTCATAGACTTAGATTAGGAAAGTCTGTCTGACTCATCACTAGATTTTGTGCAGTAGTCTAATTGGTTTTCTTGTCATATTTCTCTCTCCTCTCATCTCAGTTTATTTTTCTCTACATCACTTCATTATGTCTTCCTCCAAAACACGCAAGAGTTCTATATTTTATAGCAGCAAATTCCTAAGCTGTAACTTAGCATTCAAAAAATCACACCTTTTAGGCTAGAAAAGATCTTCAGGACTGCTTACACTCTGAGTCCAATTTTACAACCTGACACTATGACAAGCAAAGGGCAGGAGGGCCCCCAAACAAAGTGGAACTAGAGAGACTTTCCAGCAAAGAAAGGAACCTTTGTTTATGGGAACAAACTACAAACTAAAAACATCTAGGAGGGTTAGATACATAATTTATTTAAATTACATAAATTTACATAAACAGTTAGATACATAATTTTTCTCTAGAAAAATTTAGTGGTCACACTAACCACAGAGAATGCCATCTTACAATCTATAATTACAATACTAGAAAACAAATTAAAAAGACACACAGAGAGCAAAATTACCTGCATGGGTCATCTGTGGACCTCTTACAATTTTGCTTATGGCACCATATGGTATTCCAGTTGCCAAAATGAATGAGTCACCGAAAGGTGTCATTTTGGAGAACATCCATAGTTTAACCTTGCAGATGTCTGCAATGTGGAATTGTTCTCTATTTGAGGTATTGGGTTTCACAAACAGTGCTCAGGAGGCTCAAGAGGCTTACATATGATTCTTGTCTAACCATGCCTCCAATTTAAGTACAAGAGTCTGTGGTACTACTGTTATTCAACAGTATCTTAAGAACCTTAAGATAAATTCCTAAGGTAAGAGATGGAGTGATAGTACAGTGGGTAAGTCTTTCGCTTTGCATGAGGCTGATCTGGGTTGAGCATCCTATATGATTTCCTAAACTTTCCAGGAGGGATTACTAAACTCAGAGCCAGGAGTAACCTCTAAATACCACTGGATTTATCCCCCAAAGGTATTTCTCAGGTGAGTTCCAATTGTCCCACACTCATAGAGACACTCAGCTAACCTGTTAGCTAACAGACACTAGAAGAGACAAGCAGACCAGCTTCAGGTCTGGCATCTGTAAATCAAGCAGAATCCTAAAGCAAGAGACCATCCTAAAAACCTTTCCAAATACACCCAATGTCCAACTCGTCTCACAAAATCTTGCCAATTTTGTGCCAATTGTAAGACTCTAGGCCCCTGAGGTGTGGGGAATATTTAAGTTTATAGGATTTGTCATTTTTTATCTATGTGGAGCAACTGAGCAGTTTCAGGAGTCTGAGTCCAGGAGTTGAAGTAATCAAGAAGAAGATTAGATGTGAAGAAAGGAATCTGACATTCTTTATTCGAGAATTACACATTCCAGTTGCCTTATTTATCTGCCTCTTTGCTCTCTGTTTTAAGGATTACCCAGAGCTCTTAATACCAATACTTTTTAGGAGCAGCAGCAACTCCTCTGCCCTCCTGGGATCAGGCTCTTTTGGCTTATCTCAAGGTGCAGAAGTTCTCCTGACAACAGCTGCACCTGGTTCATCTTTATCAGATGCTAGATTCATTTTAGCTGTACCTCTATCAGACTCCTAAAAGCAACAGCTATCACTCTCTCTCTCTCTCTCTCTCTCTCTCTCTCTCTCTCTCACTCTCTCACTCTCTCTCTCTCTCTCTCTCTCTCTCCCTCCCTCCCTCCCACTTTGCCCTATTTTTCTCTTTTCTTAGAGCACTCTTTATAAACAGTTACTCCTCTTTTTTCCTCTAAAATTAGGGTTCTCTATATCTTCCCTGGCAATCTGGGTACATCTTTGCTGAGTCAGGGCAGTAGCTACATAGAAAAGACATAGAAATGTCTGCCTTTAACTAACTTTTGGTTCCCACTTGTTTTGTCACTGAGTACTGCCTCTGCTCCCACAACTTTAGAAAGAAAGTTAAAGGTGAGCCAATACCAAGACATTTTTTTACAAACCTGCAGGATAACAAGTACGCAAAGTCCTGCTGTTTTCCTGGTTTCGTTTCTAAGATTCTGCTGTTTAACCTAAGTCCTCTATTTTTTTTGTTTGTGTCCAAAAAAACACCTAAGCAGAATCATACGTGCTCAAGTAACTATTTTATTCCATCTTTCTAACATGCCATTATGCACGTAACCCCTTTATTTTTTTAAATCATATATTGTGTTCTGTAGTTTTCCTTGCATTTTTTCTCTGTGAAAGTTTTTTACATTGATTAAACCAATACAGTGAGCACCATTAAGATTTTTGTTTTGAAGTATTCATTAGGAAATTTTAAAGATTAATTAAGATTCTTTTAAGACTCCCTTGTCTTCACCCATCAAACAGGTGAAATCCTTCATTTATTCATTATTGTTGGGACTGTACAAGGACTAAGGATGAGGGTTCCTTTCTGAGCAGGCCTGTGCACCAACAATGGGCTCACATTCACAAAGTCCAGGTAGTGACTGAAACTCTGAATTTGTGTGGGCTCGAATAACTACCAGGAATATGCATTCATAAGTGCCCCACAATAGCTGAGTCAATTAGTAAACTAAGCCCAGTTTTCAGTAGCTATTCTCTGTAGTAGTTGTGACTTCTGAAGTCAGTTGGGCCCGCCAGTGACTGAGAATTTATGATCCCAAGTACTCGATACAAGCTACAAATCTGAGGAATTTTTATTTGCTCTCAAGGTGATTGTAGCTAATTACCTTAAGCACATACCCTGCTTTAATATTCAGGGCAGATACTCTTCTTTCCCTAATTCCCATACCCTGTTTACCTTAAACAGAAGCAAACACCCTGTTTTAAATCTCCTCTCACATCTTACCCGATTGGCTGATACAGAATCCAAACCCTACTCTCTCCTAAAATAACTACCTTATCCCTTTCTCACCTAAAATAAACTGAGTTACTCTTCCAAAGTGACTGGTGAATGCTTCTTTGTGAGTGCTCTATTCACTTGGGATCCAATCTCACTAGTGATTGTGACCTCACCAGTGACTTCTACATCTTTGGGCTTGACTTCACCAGTGTCATTTACAACCCATTAGCAATTAGAGTTAAATGTAAGCATGTATGTAACTTGTAGTTTGTAAGACTGTAAATATTTTACAACACCTATTGAGTCCTAGTTTGGTACAGATCTGGACTGTACCAAATGTCCAGAATAATGGGTACCTGAGAAGTGACCAGGAATTTGAGCTTATTTTTTAAAGGTTTTTGTTTTTGTTTTTGGGCCACACCCTGTGATGCTCAGGGGTTACTCCTGGCTATGCACTAAGAAATCACTCCTACCTCGGGGACAATATGGGACGCAGGGGGCTCAAACGGCTGCCTTTCCTGGATCATTTGCCTACTGCTTGTGCCATAGCTCTGGCCCCTGAAGGTTTTTTTTTCCTCCCAAAATCATTTTTAATTGAATCACCATGAGATATAATTATAAGGTTGTTCATAATGAGTTTTAGTCATACAATGTCCAACACTTTTATCCCTTCACCAGTTCACATTTCTTGCCACCAACATTCCCAGGTTCCTTCCCAACCACAAGGTAAAGTCACTTTTGTGACAGATATCAGGAAGAAATTTGAGTTTAAGAATATCCATTGGCTCTTGTGAAGGAAGTCTGAGTAAACATAGAGGTGACCAAAGATACAGTCATTGGGGTTGGAGCGGCGGCGCAGCAGTAGGGCATTTGTTTTCCAAGAGGTTGAACTAGGACAGACCATGGTTCAATATCCAGGCATCCTATATGGTCCCCCGTACCAGGAGCAATTTCTGAGAGCCAGGAGTAACACCTGAGCATCACCATGTATGGCCTAAAAACAAAACGCAAACAAACAAAAAGATTCAGTCTAGTGCCAGTTTCCATGCTAGTATATATGCACTAAGATTGAGAGTGTCCAAATAACAGCCAGAAATTCAAGGCAATCAGTGGCCGGTGGTTCCCAGATTGCTATTCTATAGCCACCAAGTTTAGATGTGGTTGGGTAACTGTGTTAGGGGCATACTTAAGAAAAAAACTGGATTTTGGTTACAAAGTATGTCAGTGGGAAGAAAGAAAGAAAGGAAGAAAGAAAGAAAGGAAGAAAGAAGAAAGAAAGAAGAAAGAAAGAAAGAAAGAAAGAAAGAAAGAAAGAAAGAAAGAAAGAAAGAAAGAAAGAAAGAAAGAAAGAAAGAAAGAAAGAAAGAAAGAAAAGAAAGAAAGAAAGAAAGAAAAGAAAGAAAAGAAGAAAGTAAAAAAGAAGAAAGAGAAAGAAGAAAGAAAACAAAGAAGTAATGAAATAAAGAAGGAAGGAAAGAAAGAAGGACAGAAAGAAAGAAAGAAAGAAAGAAAGAAAGAAAGAAAGAAAGAAAAAGAAAGAAAGAGAAAGAAAGAAAGAAAGAAAGAAAGAAAGAAAGAAAGAAAGAAAGAAAGAAAGAAAGAAAGAAAGAAAGAAAGAAAGAAAGAAAGGAAGGAAGGAGGAAGGGAGGAAGGAGGAAGGAAGAAAGAAGGAAGGAAGGAAGGAAGGAAAGAAGGAAGGAAGGAAGGAAGGAAGGGAAGAAAGGAAGGAAGGAAGGAAGGAAGGAAGGAAGGAAGGAAGGAAGGAAGGAAGGAAGGAAGGAAGGAAGGAAGGAAGGAAGGAAGGAAGGAAGGAAGGAAGGAAGGAAGGAAGGAACTGTAATAAGATCACCTTGCTAATTCTGTGCTGGGCTAATAAACAATGCATACAGTTTTACTCCAACAGGAACACAGTTGCACAGGGGCCTGAGCAGAATAATATAAACTGAAGAAAGGCCATATAAGCAGTGGTCCTGCATATAGACAGAATAAACATTTAAAAAGAAAATGTTTAAAACCGACTCAACATAAGAGATTTATGTGGCAGCATAAAGAGCAACACCAATTTCCTCAAAGAGCTTTCAGAAAGGGAAAAGAGAATAAAAGTATTATTTGACGAAATAATAGTCGAGACAGCTGTATCCATGCCCACAAACACAGTTGCCATGTTCATTCCCTAACCAGCTCCATAAACTCTTTTCTTAAATGAGATGTATACCAAGCCATGGAGAACTATGGCTACACTGGCCACACAGCAGAAAACTAGCAATCTGGGGAGATGAGGGCAGACCAAACCGTACCCTCTCAAAGCCATACCTGCTGCACCCATTACCCAGAGCCACCACTGTGCTGATGACCTCACACCACCCTTCTATGATTTTCTTTGGGAACACAAATCTGATCGAACATTAGGTATATGGTTTGGGGGCTGATATTACCAGGGCTCTTAGGAGCAAATGTTGACACCCTACCCTTACATCTCTCTTTTTCCAGGAGGACTTGCCACTGTAACCATACTCACAATATAGTTGCCATGTCCAGCTCAACAGATTTACTCTTTTCTAGAGCAGGATATAAGACAGATTACAAAAAATCATGAGTACATTGGCCACAGAGCAGAGAGCTAGAAATCACAAGAGTGTGTGTGTATATATATATATATATGTATGTATATATATATATATATATATAGAGAGAGAGAGAGAGAGAGAGAGAGATTTTGGGGTTTGGGGGCCACACAGTGACACTCAGGGTTACTCCTGGCTATGCACTCAGAAATCACTCCTGGCTTGGGGGACCATATGGGACACTGAGAGATCAAAACTTGGTCTGTCCTAGGTCAGCGCATGCATGGCCAATGCCCTACTGCTTGCACCACCATTCCATTCCAACCCCATCTTTTCTATATATATTTTATATATTTTAATAACTTTCTATCACTTATCTTGAAACATTATAATCAACATTATGCCAACTATGTGATGCATTTTCTTAAATAAAGTAAAAATTAATAGTCAAGAACTTTGAAATCTTAAACAATTTACCCTTCGCAACAATTAATGCAAAATAAATTACAATAAAATATAAAAACAAAACCTATATAATTTACAGAAAATAAGGGAGAAAAAATTAATCTATATTCGGCAAATATTTTAGGTAGAAAGAAAAATTATTATTCTATCAAAATAATTATTCAAAAATTTTATTTTAAATGTTTTGTATTTATTTAAAGAAAAGACATTACATAGTTGACATAGTTGATAATAATACATTGTTTCCACTCTAACACTGCTTTTGCTGTGCTCCTTTGACTCTAATCCTCAAAAAAGACCACTTAAACTTTTGAGGTTAACTTAAACTAATATGCATGTGCATGGAACTGTAAAAAAAAAAAAACAAAAAAACTGTGCCTTCAATGTGGTTTTGTTGTTTCTTTGTTTTGGGTCACACCCAGCAGCGTTCAGGAGTTACTCCTGGCTCTACGCTCAGAAATCACTCATGGCTGGCTTGGGGGACAATATGGGATGCCGAGTTTTGAAAACACAGACCTGCATGTAAGGCAAACACTTTACCTCCATGCTATTTCTCTGGCCCCCTATGCCTTCAATGTTAAAGGAGTTGCATAAATTTTTCCCTTCTTTATTTGAATATCTTGATTACATAAATGATTGTGATTAGGATTCAGTCACGTAAAGACCACCCCCCTTCACCAGTGCAACCAATGTCCCAAATCTCCCTCCATCCCACCCCACCCCCACCTGTACTCCAGACAGGCTTTCCAGTTCCCTCATTCATTCACTTGATTATGGTAGTTCTCTGTGTGGTTATTTCTATAGCTGTACTCACCACTCTTTGTGGTGAGCTTCATGGAGTGAGCTGGTGTTCCAGCCCTCCTCTCATTGTCTCTGAGGATTGTTAAAAAAATGACTTTTATTTTTCTTAAAACCCATAGATGAGTGAGAATATTCTGCGTCTCTCTCTCTCCTTCTGACTTATTTCACTCAGCATGATAGACTCCATGTACATCCATGTATAGGAAAATTTCATGACTTCATCTCTCCTGACGGCTGCATAATATTCCATTGTGTATATGTACCACGTTTCTTTAGCCATATGTCTGTTGAAGGGCATCGTGGTTGTTTCCAGAGCCTGGCTATTGTGAATAGTGCTGCAATAAATATAGGTGCGAGGAAGGGGTTTTTGTATTGTAGTCTTGTTTTCTTAGGGTATATCCCTAGGAGTGGAATAGCTGGGTCGAATGAGAGCTCAATTTCCAGGTTTTGAAGTAACCTCCATATTGCTTTCCATAGAGGTTGTACTAGGCGGCATTCCCACCAGCAGTGGATAAGAGTTCCTTTCTCTCCATATCCCCGCCAGCACTGATTGTTCTCATTCTTTCTGATGTGCGCCAACCTCTGCGAAGTGAGGTGGTACCTCACAGTTGTTTTGATTTGCATCTCCCTGATGATTAGTGACGTGGAGCATTTTTTCATGTACCTTTTGGCAATTTGTATTGCTTTTTTATCAAAGTGTCTGTTCATTTCTTCTCCCCATTTTTTTTGATGGGATTAGATGTTTTTTTCTTGTAAAGTTCTGTCAGTGCCCTGTATATTTTGGACTTCAGGGGAAACTCCTATTTCTGTCTGCCTGAAACTGTATATTTTGCCCTGCTGTGCCTTTGTTCACTCTGAGGACTGTCAACTAGAGGCAGTAAAAGAGCATGCTTGGCTTCGCGGCCGTGCACTCTTTCTAATCAATGAACCCCACCACAACACACAGGAAAAACCACACTACAAGAATGACAATGGGGAAACTTCGCAGGCAAACAGCATCCACAGAGAATGAAGATGAAAGCTCTGATGACCTAATAAATTCCAACCACCTGATTAACCTTTCAGATAAGGAGTTTAGAATAGAAATATGGAATTTGTTCATAGAACTCAAAAAGAGAATAGATCTATCTGAAGAGAACACAAAGACAGAAATCAGAAAACTCCAAACTGAAATAACAGATCTGAAAAATACGGTTGCTCAACTGAAAACCACAATGGATAGCCTCGCCAACAGGATATCAGCAGCTGAGGAGAGAATCGGAGTACTGGAAGATGAGATGCAGAAAAGCTCAACACAACAGAAGAAATTGGAAAAGAACCTTAAGACAAACGAACAGGCAATGGACAATGTACTCAAGGCATGTGAACAGATGAAAATAGAAGTCTTTGAAAAACTCAACAGAAACAACATAAGAATCATTGGAGTACCAGAAATCCAGGAAGGAGATCTACAAGAAGAATCAACTGTCAAAGACATCATCAAAGACAGCCCGCACTTCATGGCCAGAGATTGGCCAGCAGGACTCTTCAAAGTCCTCAGGATCTGCCTTTCCTCCCACGGGTTGCTCCTTTCCGGGCCCTGGATTCTCTGGGGTTGGTGTCTATACTGACATCCTCAGAGTTCATGGTCTGGGACTTGATGGTAGGAGAGGAGGGTCCCCATTAAAGGGCTCAGAAATAGTCTCCTTACCCCTTGGTATAAGGCCTCTGGCTTTGCTCCATTGCTGAGAAAAAAAGGAAGAGTGAGGTGGGAGCTCTGGGCTACTCAGAGAAGCCTCACCCGAGCATCACAGGACCACTTCAGTGAACTTGGGGTCATATCTCTTCCTGGATTACTTACAAAGAAACCCTTGTTGCCAGCAGAGCTCTGACAAGGAAACTCCTAGAACAAGGTCCTGATCCTCATACTTCCTCAGCAAGGACCCTGCTTTCCTCTACTGAGGTTCTCAGAAACTCGTCTCCACTGTCCTGAGCAAACTGTTGACAGCCCCCGCCCACTCCCCCCCACCCTCAACATGGGTCTGTGGCTTGTGTTCTGCAGTGCTGAGACTTCAAAGAAATAGCCAATTCTCAAGTAGCACTGCATGTGGGAGTTTTCTCTCAGACCCAGCCACAACACCCCCAATAGTCTGCACTTTAGGTGAAATTCGATCTTATTCCTTATTCCTGCCCCTTAGTCTATGAGAAAAGAATATTCTACCCTGCTTCAGACTTCCAATCTCTATGTTTCTCTGATGTCTTCATCTTAGCCACTGGCCTCTTAACTAAATCCCCAGGAACTCTCCCTTGTCCTTACCTGGTATTTGTCATATCTGAAAAAGAAAGCCATGAGGTAAATTATAAAAATAATGACCATTATTATAGAGAAAATAGTGAAAATTATGAAGGTGTCCAAAAGGACTAGCCAGCCCATAGAAGGGTCTATGAGGGAAGTAAATATTTGGGAGAACATCATTAACAATCTCTCAAATATTGCCTAGGGCAAATGAGTCTAGAACCCTCAGGTCCTGTTTATATAGGCTTGGTGACATCAGAGACCAGTGAAGTCACAATGGGCTACAGGGTGGGATAGGGGACACAGTAGTCATGGAAACCATAAGCCCTGGCCCACATGGGGGCCTAAGTGTTCTACCTTCTCTTCCCTTTCCTTCTTTATTTTTTAGCTCCCCGGCCCTAAGTCTTGTTGTCTTGTTAAGCCAGAGTTCACTTTCACCCTCAATCTTTGATGCCATACAATAATTTTAGTTCCCTGCCTAGTAAGCCTCAAAGAGCCCCTATATTTCAGCAGACATTACCCTCTAACCATATTTGTGTTCAGATCCTCTTTTCTATAGATCTTTATTGCCTCATGAGTGAATATGAGTCTAGAAATAAATAGATTTTTAACACTCTAAATTGTGGATGGGCTATTATCCATTTTAGTTTGGGATTTGATCAACTTTTACTGTCTTTCATCATAGGTTCTGAGACCATTGCAAACTCTTGGCACTTGCAGAACTAACTATAAAATGAATGTTAATCATCAAATCTCAGACCATGCTGAGAGGTGCTGGTGTCTCATTTTTCTGAAATTGCTGAAGCTTAGCCTCCACAATGACAAGTACTCACATCCACTAGTAAACCACTCAATACTTTATATTTTCTTAATATTTTATTGAAACCTTTGTTATTTACAAAGTTCTTCATAGTTGAGTTTTACACTTACAATGTTTCAGGGCCAATTTAAACCACCAGTGTTGACCTCCCTCCACCAGTGTTTTGAGTTGCATTCATGCCACCACCTTGTCCCATAACCTGCCATATGACAAGCCCATTTTAAGTTTTTTTTTTTTTTTTTTTTTTTTTTTGGTTTTTGGGCCACACCCGGTGACGCTCAGGGGTTACTCCTGGCTATGCGCTCAGAAGTCGCTCCTGGCTTGGGGGGACCATATGGGACGCCGGGGGATCGAACCGCGGTCCGTCTCCTAGGCTAGCGCAGGTAAGGCAGGCACCTTACCTCGAGCGCCACCGCCCGGCCCCACCATTTTAAGTTTTGATTGTTAGTTTTGATTGATTTCACTTTAAATCTAAAATTAGTTCCCCTTTTTATGTTCTTTTGGATGTTGATAGAGTCAATCTTCTTACTGAACATCCAAAACAGTGCCAGGAAGCTATACTAAATTCCTAAAAGTGGTTACAAATATCTGATCTGATTGGAATGCAATAAGAAGACGATACACAACAAAGATATAAGCAATACATTTTGCTCACAATTATGTATATGTAGACATTTAAAATTAAGAAAGTAGCACCATGGATGTGTGCTGGGGATTTGATGCTGCATTTCTCATAGAAAGTAGGTAAGGAAAGATGGGTACCACCCCAGGTGACAGAGATAGTCTGCTGGGCTCTCCTCTGAGGTCTCTGTCAAGGGCACTGACTTCCCTCTCAGTTTAGGCCCAGCCTCCTAATGCCCTCAGTTTGAATGTCAGAGCACTTGGAGTCTCTTCTTTCTTTCTTTCTTCCCTTCCCTGACACTGGAGAGGAGGGGGCCTGTGGATGAATACTTCCCCCTTTTACTTCTCCTCTTTCTCAAGTGGAATCCATGAGTTCCTGAGGACACCTGTATGAGAATCCGCAGCAAATTCATTTTTCTTGAGAGTCAATCACTGATTCTTCGATCACTTCAGGGTTCTTGTTCTGATCCTGTCTGTCCACTTTTCTTATATCATCATTTTATTTTATTCAATTTTTGTTCTGAGATTGATCCCTGTGCTATTGCCCAATATCTTTCCCCAACTTTTAATTTACAAAAAAAAAAATCACACCTATAAGTGAAGATTTAGCATGCTTGTGAAACATGTAACCCATGTAAGGGTGTTATTTCAAACTCCTACACATCCTTTGATAAGGGGACATGGAACTTACTGCATGCTGTGCTTAAATGAGACTCCTGAAGGGCATGAATGATAATACAGCAAATAGGGCATTTGCTTTGCACATGATAAACTCAGATTTGATCTCTGGAATCCTATATGGTAGCCGGAGTCTACAAGGAGTAAAACCCTAAACACCTAAAAGTACCCCCCCCAAAGAGAGAGAGAATCCTGCAAGACAGAAAGCACATAATCTCTTTCATGTAGTATTTGAAAAAATAAAGTTTAAGTCAGTATTTGTCTTTGCCCATTTTCTCCCTAATTTCCATCTGAGAGGTCAGATCCACTAATTTAATTTGTAACAGATGTGCACAAAATATAGTAGTTAGACTCAACTTCTATACTAGGCAGTGGTAGTTATTTGGATAGTTATTAGAGAGCGAATAATGGGGTTTCTCAGAGTACCATAAGTCACCTTAGTGAAAATTCAGAAACAGAAACCTAAGTCCAGTCTGCTGAAACATAATCAGAAAAGAGAAAAAGTCACACATTAAATATTTCTGATATTTCTTTTTGAATACCTATCTTATCACTCTGGAAAGTGCTAACAGAGATGCTTGACGGTGATATTATCTAGTTCCTGGAGCAAGTCCAAGTGATTTAAAATGCATAGGGGGTAACTGAAGCACATTTGAAAATGTTTATCTCTTTATTTCATTGATGCTGTCCATTATTTATTTATTTGTTCCTTTGTCATTGCTTTCCTCAATAAGCTTAATTTTATATAAGAAAAGATCAGAATCACAGAGGAAGAAAATTAAGTGGTATTATTAATATTAGAAAAATGTTATCAACATAGGAATTGAAATCTTTAAGAACTCTGTCTTTTATAAGTGGTGCTTTTAATAATAAAATAATTTTCAAGTTATTTGTAATTATTCCTCTATTTTTCCTACTTATTTAAATTATTTACTTTATTTTTTTTATTAATTTTTACTCATTTGATCATCCCACCTTGTTAAAATTGATTTGATATACCTTTTAATAACATCTATATATTTAAAGATAATGTAAATTCAGTGTGGGAGCAATATTGTGCAAAGGCATTTGCCTTGCACATCACATATGACCTTTATTAAATACCTGATATGCCATATGGTCCCTGAGCAAACAGGAGTAAAATTGTGTTCAGCCAGGTGTAATCCCCCCCACAAAAGACAAAATAAATTAGATACTATAAGTTAAATATACATTAAAAAGAAGCAACAGAAATTAGACAAGATATAAAAATGGTGCCTAAAGTGAAAATAATACCAAATGCATATACATACATGCAAAAATACACTGAGATTAAAACAAATTTAACAGATGTTAACAGATGCTTTAGAAGTTTAAATCTCAGATTCATAACAGACAAAAATTGAAAAAATAGTAAGTTGAATTATTAAACTATTTTTAGGTCTATGAAAATAGCTAGCTCTTATATCAAACTAATATAAAATATTGTAATATAATTTTAAAATATTAATAGCAAAAATAAAGAAAACCCACTATAATATTTCAAGACAATTTTTTTATAAATCAACTTAAGCAAAAACCAGTGTCATTATATAGTTCAAATATCATTCTCAAATTGTCTATTTTACAGCTGGCATAAATTACTAAGAAAATAGATTATGAGGACTAGAAAAATATTACAGTGAGGGGGGCAGTTGCCTTGCATGAAATGGCTATGATTGGATCCCTGGAGCCTCATATGGTTTTCTCAGCACCACCAGGAGTGATTCATGAGTGTCAAACCAGGTCCCCCCCCCCCAATATACATAATAAAGAGAAAAGAAAAGATATGGATTTCAGAGTACGTGGAAGGATGTATTCTGAAAGTATAAATTTTCTTAATATTAGTTCTTGTAAAATCACCCCACGTGCCATATCTCCAAACCCAGGTGAATGGAACTGAATCAGGCTGAGGGTGAAACGTGTAGTCTGGCAGTCTTCTACGTTGTTGGGGACCCAGCTTCCTGGGTTGCCGTTTTTATTGATTACAGAGACCACCCGTGGGTGGGGCAGTAAGGACAGATATTGTAGGCTATCCTGAGCCAGTCCCACCCAGCTAAAACAATCTCAATCTCTGTTTTGGGGTAAATCCAAATTGTAAACAAACATACAAAGGAACCAGGGATTATCTTTGTTTTAAGTAAAATAAGGTGTAATCTAACAAGTTCTCTAGGACCATAATAATTTACTAGGGATCTTATACAGGATTACAGGCAAAGATTATGATGGGAAATTACTGAGCCCAACGGAAACTTTTCAAAACATTATGTTTGATTGCCTTAACCTTACCACATTTAAAATAACCTCTCAGTTTTTCTGTCCATAGGGGTTCCTGGATACAAAAGGTGAACATCCTATGGTGGTATCTCGATGCTCAATCACACAAGGCACCTTACTCTGCTTGAATCATGAAAATGGCCGGATAAAACTCTTTAACATACCCTTTATCTCTAGATTATGCCTTCTTTTAGGACTTGAAGCACATGACCAGCCAGATCACCGAAGCAACAACCTTGACCTACAGATTTTTACCACAGGGCCTAAGCATCGAACACGTTCATCCAAACTAACATGCCCTTGCTCTTAAACCCTCTTTTCTCATTACTTTGTATTTTTGTTGTTGTCGTTTGATTCTTGGTTTGGTTTGGTTTGTTTTTCCTATTCTCTCTTCTTGTCTCCCTCTTCTTCCACCTTCTCCTCGCTATCATTAATTCAATCTATGTTAAATAAAAACCACATGGTTACCTCCTCTATAGAAAAGGAAAGCTGACATTTAAGGCGCTGTGGACAATACTGCTAGGGTAAACATGGTCATTACGTGAGACACGTAACCTATACATATCCAAAAGTTGATCTATTAGTTTCCTTTCCTTACAAGTACTATATTTAGTACTCAGCACACCTGTTGTCCTCCTCACCTCTCTACATTAATATACACCTAAGCTAACTTCTATATGTTTATATTTGGGCAGGAGCACACAGAGATAGGAATCCTCCTTAAGGGACAAACCAAAACCACAAACAACCCATGCCTATACCCTATACTCCTCTCATATACTATTCCCTCTCCTTCTCCAGAAATCTGACTATCCCTTCACCCCTCAATCCTACCCCAGATATTCCCACCACATTATAACTCTTCACCCTCAGTTCTTAATCATTAGGCATCAAGAACAACCTCCTACCCCAACGAGGCAGTACCCACTACCCAAGTGAAGAGACACCTACTCAAACTCTCACCTCGTTCCCAGCAAGAAAATAAAACCAACACCCTGACTGACCCATGCAGTGTGGCCCACCTAATCACCTCTCCCTCATATGGACTGTGGCTTGATACCAGAACTAGCTCCAAAGGACCTCCACGGCAAGAACTTTACCCAAGACCTCCCTGCCTGGACCCCACACCTCACAGGAAAATCTCAAAAGACAATGGGGAAGCCTATACTTTCATCATAAGTATAGACCTATATAACACTACCTCTTATCCTGTTTCTCCCCAAATGTAAAGTAATATCCTGTATCACTTTCTTCCTTTTTCTTTGTTTTTTTTTAATTCTTTTTTCTTTTTAATTCTTGTTTGTTTTGTTTTTGTTTTGTTTTAGTTTTTGTTTTTTATTTGATTTGTTTTTGCTTTTTTGGGGTCACTCCTGGCAGCACTCAGAGGGTGCTCCTGGCTCTTGATAACCTGACAAAGAGGAAATGGGAACAACTTGTTCTAAGAGCAAGTTGTTCTTCCTCATCAGCCAAAGATAAGACAAAAATCAGAAAACATGTCACCCTTCGATCTGTGCACATGCCAAGATTGCTATATACAGATGACTGGTTGTTACGACCAGGACTGGACAGTACGCATCCAGGGAACAACAACAGCAGCAACAAAAAGCTCTAGCCTAGCTTTTGGTCTATGATCTGTTCAACAAACAAGATCTCCAACTCCAGAGGTCTGATTGAGACAACCGCAACTGAATGGGTCTTCCAGAAACATAATGAAAGACTTTATCCCAAGCTCCATCCTAGGAGCAACATAATGACCAAGACCACCAACTACAGAAGATGGATTAAAATGACACTTAAGAAGCAGAACTGCTAGAACCACAAAGAAAGACTTCATCATAAGCTCCATTCCTTGAGCTGCACAGTCACCAAGATCTCTAGATACAGAGGTCTGATTTTACCATCCAAGACAAAGCAGTCTTCCTTACACCACAAAAGGACCAAGGGGAGAGTAAATAATCATGCAAGGAGTCTATAGTTAATCCCATGACACTATATTTTAGGGGTGGAGAAACCCTGTATCTCCTAGGCCAAGGGAATTCCCTCTATAATATCCCCAATAGTTATTGTGCCTATGCTGTGAGAAAAAGAAAAAAGGCACAAAACAAACATTTCTCCACATATAAATTTATTAATTGATCGATTTTTATAGACGTCTTTATTTTCGTATAGATATTGAAGTTGATGTCTCCAATTTTATTTTATTTTATTTTATCTTTATCTTTATCTTTGTACTCCGGCATGGTTTGATTTCAGAACCGAGACTTTTGTGTGGTGCTTGTCTTTATTGCTGTAGAGCTCACTGGATATTTAATTTGATATTTCTTTCTGTGTTGATGTGATGTTTCAATTACCTTTTTCATGTCCTTGCTCAAACTGAGGTTGAAAGCCTCTAGAAAGACTCTGCCATTTTTAGCTTATTTTATTTATTTTATTTATTTTATTTTTCATTATTTTTTTTTATTTTTTCTTATTTTTTACTCCATGATATTGCTTTTCTTTTCTTCAAACAAAACCACATAACTCAAAATATCGAGCTCCACCTCTCAAATAAAGAAAAAAGGGACGGTACCAGGACCAAATAGATATATGATCACTAATAGTAAGCTAGACAAAGAGGGGACCACCTACTCTAGCAGTCCAGGGGGTGATGGTGTGGGATATGGTTGCAGAAAGGGAATGGGAATGGGAAGAGGACAAATTTGGTGATGGGTATTCCCGATTCAGTGTTAATATGTACCTAAAATACTACTGTGAAAGATATGTAACCCATTATGATCAAAATAATAAATAAATAAATATTTTAAGGGCCCGGAGAGAAAGCACAGTGGCATTTGCCTTGCAAGCAGCCGATCCAGGACCAAAGGTGGTTGGTTCGAATCCCTGTGTCCCATATGGTCCCCCATGCGTGCCAGGAGCTATTTCTGAGCAGATAGCCAGGAATAACCCCTGAGCGCCGCCGTGTGTGGCCCAAAAACCAAAAAAAAATTTTTAATTAAAATTTAATTTAATTTTTAAAATTTTTTTATTTTAAATTAAGAAAAATATTTTTAAATTATTTGAAAATTATTTTAAATAATATCCAAAATGAAAAAATAGAAGTACATTTAGTAATTCAATTGAGAATCTCATACTGGTATTATATCGTGTCATTTATAAATATGAGAATATGATCCATAGAAATAGTACAGCACGTGTGGGGGAGAATATTTGTCTTGCATGCAGTTAACCTGAATTTGTTCCATGGCGTTCTATATGATTCCCTGAGCCCACAAGGTGTGATTCTTGACTGAAGAGACAGAAGTAAGTCCTAAGCTGGGTATGGCCAAGAAATAAATCATTTAATTAGTCAATTAATTAAATATGAGAATAAAGGGGCAAGTAAAACAGAAAATGCAGGTAAGAAATTTATTTCAAATAGAACACATGATATAAACTTATCTACCAAGGAAAATATTTGACACATATATCTCTGTAACTGAAAATAATTTATAATGGCTCTGGTATTACCAGAGTAACTATGGTATTATAGTATATGTATAACATATATGCATAAATACATATGTCATGTTAGATATGTAATATTTGATTTATATATACATATATTCTTACATGTCAGCAAATACATATTTAACACATTTTGATGAATAAATTAATATGTGCATGTATGTGCTCACTTAGTCAGCACATATACTAATCTGTGCATATAACCTTTGGAGGCTACATGTGTCATGTCCCAAAAACTTCAGTTGTAATGTGTCAAAGAGATAGTCCAGAGGGCATGGCACTTGTTCTGCACACTGCCAACCTGGTCTAATCCCTGAATCCTCATATGGTCTAGTGTCTATGAGCCTGCCAACAGTGATCCCTGAGTACAGAGCCAAGAGTAAGTCTTGAACATCACCTCGTGTGACTTAAAAACAAACAAACAAAAAATTAATAGAGAAGTATATATTTGGGTACAAAGACTTATTTTTGATTTTGATTTTTTGGTATTATGTGCATCTCTACTTGTATTTGTATATATTTTTCCTGGTTTTTGGAAAGAGGGACAAGGAACAAACAGAATTGTAATGAGGTTTTGCTTTATATTTTTCTATTAAAAACTAATGAACATTATTAAACACAACATTATTTACTGAACAGTTTTTTCATCACTGTTAGAAATCTAATGAAAAATAGATTTCTAAATTTACATAATTAAGTCCAGAGAAAATTAATTTACATTTATAATTGAGAAAACAGGTGAGGCGGGAGTAGGGAGAAACACTGAGAATTCTTTCCTTTCCTTTCTTTCTTTCTTGTTTTTTTTTTTGTAGAAAATTTGTACCATGAATTTTCAGTTCCCAAATTAAATAGGTTTGAGAAAAAAATTAAAACATGGTTAAAGCAAAACTCAGACTATTGATAAATGCAGCTTTTTATATTTCTTATTTTTAAAATACTTTTTATTCCAAAAATTATCATTCAAATTTCCTAGTTTCTATATCAGCAATAATGTAGCCACAATTTAACTAAATATTAAAACCAAAACCTTCATAGAAATTCTTTTCTCCCTAGTTTATTATTTTCTTTCTGTAATTACTGTATCTATAGGCAAGTAGTTTAAAGGCTATAAAGTATTTTAATAGATTCTTCGGTTTCATGATTAACTGATACAAAACTGAAGTGTTACTCTTCTTAAACATAATCAAGTAAAAGATTATAGTTTTGATTAGCCATTGAATATGTCCAGAAACATAATCAGATACTTGCTTATTTTGCCAACCTCTGATTTAGAGTCTTTATTGCAATTGAATGGACTTAATATACTAAAAAATAAGATCTCTTATTTAACTAGGTAAGAGATAAAATGTTGCTGTGAAGTTTCTGTCTCTCTATGAAAATCAATGATCTAATTGTCCATTATAAACTATAAGTATTTGACATAGAAAGAAAAATGATGTTGAGTGTCCTATACATTATAATTTTTACTTTATCACCTCTTTCCTTAACTCAAAAATATTTTTGGCCTCTTGCCTTTTAAACTAACAGAGAAAAAATAATTATAATCTTTGCTCAGAAAAGTTTATTTTATAAGAAATAACTAAGAAAACAATATATAATCAAAGTTTCTATGAAAATATTAAGTTGTGTTACAGCCAATAAGTCTTTTTCTTTATTTCTATTATAGTATTTCATTATTTAAAAATACAAAAGTCTCTCTGTCATCTAATGTCAATTATATATATTTTATTTTATTGAAAAAAATTGTAATCTACGGAAAACTTCATAGTTGAATTTTAGGTATACAATGAGTCTGGGTCATTTCCACCACTACAGTCAACTTCCATCCAAAAATGGACCCAGAGTGCATCCTATACTTCCACCTTTTGCCACCTGGCCTGTTAGTATAACAGGCCCCTTTAAGTTTAGATTGTTAAAGTTTAGGTCCCCTGATTCTATCATCATTGACTTTGACTTAGATATATTTAGTTCTGTACTTATTTCTTTCCCTGGCAGTGAATCTGAGACTATTTGGCCCCTGGCACCCAGACATTTTTTATTCCTTTCTTTTTAGTTTTATAGAAAAAATGTGGGAATATGTGGTAAAATTAAGTAATACGTGTCCCAAGGTTCTATAAAAAAGGTTGGAGTGGAGCCTCAATTTAAGAGATGAAATAAAAAAAAATACAACAAAAAAAGTTGTGAGGGGAAAGTTTTTTGTTTTTGTTTTGTGAGTTTTTGTTTTGTTTTGTTTTTGGCATAAGCACAGCATAATATGGGGAAAATAGAAAGGAAAAATCTTTGGCCTAAAAACAGAGAGGCTTACCCATGAAGCATCCTGGTATAAGGCCAACTACAGGCTCCAGGCATACTAAGTTGTCTAACCTCAAAGTCTTTCTCTGTGGTCTAATAAAAGTTCTTCACAATCACAGTTGTCATGGTCAGGCTTCTAAAGTTAGAGATCTTGGTGTTTGTACAGATCCTGTATCAAAGTCAGAGTGACCCGGAGAGTTTTCCGGTTTCATATCACAATTATGTGGCAATCCAGAGAACCCTGCCTTGAAAGTAGATTGTTGCTGTTACCAAGTCTTCAGGGTATCATATGAAATCACTCCTGTTTTTTTGTTTTGTTTTGTTTTGTTTTGTTATGGTGTCACACCGGCAGTGCTCAGGGGTTATTCTGGTTCTACACTTAGAAATTGCACCTGGCAGACTCAGGGGATCATTTGGGATGCCAAGTTTCTAATCACCGTCTTTCTGTATGCAAGGCAAACGTCCTACCTCCATGCTATCTCTCCGGCCCATGAAACCACTCTTTAAGTAAGTCGGTGCCAAGGCAACATTTGGCCTTTTCCTGGTAGAAGTTCAATTCCTGGTGCTGTTGCAGAAAACTATGCTGGTTCCATAGATGGGATCTAAGATTCCCGGGTGAATGATCAATGTCGGATCATCTGAAGTCTAAGTCAAGTTACTATAATGTGAATCATCTTTAGCTTCATAGTCCCATTGTCTTCTCTGCACAGTCTACCCTTTTCAGTAGCTATCAAAAAAAAAATTCTGGTGCTTCCAAATTTATATGTCTACAGACCTCAGACATGATTATTAAACTGCTATGTCTATACTTTGCTTGATACATTAAATTGTCTAAACTGTTCTGAATTTTGATATCTCTAAAATTTAACATCTCTAAAATCGATTCCTTGATTCCAAAGTTGCACCATGTTTAGCCATTACAACATTAATTGCTAAGCCAGAAATCTGAAAAATCATGTTTACATCACAACACTTCTTAATTTCTATATCTAGTATATCATAAAAGCTAATAAATTTCACTTCTATACTGTTTCTTGAAATCATCTATATCATTCCTAGCATGTGTATTGTTTTGCTCCCTCTCTCCTCCTACACTATTTTATTTGGCAGTAAAAATTGCTAAAGAGGTCACTACATCTATACTATCTCTCCATTCCAGACACATTTCTTAAAAAAATAACCTTAAAAAATCGTTTTTGTTTAAAATAACTTATGGGTACAATTTGACTCATATTACTTGCCATGATTATATCTCAGATAGGTTCTTTTTTCACAAAACATGTTGTATTAATACATTTAATATATGGTTTCAATTTTTTGTTTTTATTTTGTTTTATATTTGTTTATGCACCACTACTAGATTTTAAATGCCATAAGCATGTTTCCTTGCCAGGGGTACATCTTCTTTATATATATATATATATATATATATATATATATATATATATATATAAATTGCTTTATTTAAAAACCATGATTTACATAGTTGCTCATAATGTATATGTTTCTGCCACTCCATATTCTAATATCATTCCCACCACCAGTGTAAAATTCTTTTCACCATTGTGCAAAAATTTCCACTTATTCCAATCCTGCCACCTTGGCAGACATAAAATAATATATTTTATATTGCTTGTTCACAGGCAAATGGTAAAGAAATTAAAGTATAGCAAAAAAAATTGTGAAAATGATGTATATCTCAATGAGCTTATAAAATCATTGTCAAAATGTTTACTAAGATATTTGTTGCTAGTTGATCTTTCTGTTATTTTTTGTTTGTTTCTGAATGTTAGGTGGCTTTGATAACAATAATTTTTAAACTAATATTTTCCTACTGAGTTGATAGTATTAAAATCTTCGAATTGTTGCAGAGCCGAGTATGTGGCCACCTGGTCCAGGAATTCCAAGTTCTCTAGCCAATATTTCAATGTCTATGAGCATGATTTCGTCTGCTAGATCTTCCCAAATTACACAAAAGTAGGGGGGGAAAGAGAGGAGCCCTGGGAAGGTTGACCACATTCACACCAACAAAATCCTGGTTGTGCTAGCCTAAACACTGGCTGATCTGGAGCATTGACCAGTTAGGTATCTTCAAGAGATCAGTGGTTAAACTGTGAAGTTGGGCTGTTGGCAATGTAGCAATTGTGGGTTGTAGGTGCAGATGGTGTTGCTTGAGCAGGGCAGAGACTTGGCCTATCTCTCCTCCTGAAATTGGCTGTTTTCAGATTCAAGGCTGTTGTACCTATGATTTTTCACATCTTGATTTACGATTCTTTTGAGACTAGAGTGAATCTATGGAGCTGGCTGATGCAAATATGGTGGTAGCATCTGTGATTATGGCTTTGGCTACCAGACCTTGTGGTGGTTCAAAAAGGTGAAGGAGGAAGACATCCAAATCCATTCTGAAAAAGTTCAACATAGGTTCTTATTATATACTCACAATACTCTTTTTTTTTTTTTTTTTTTTTTAGTTTTTGGGCCACACCTGGAGGTGCTCAGGGGTTACTCCTGGCTGTCTGCTCAGAAATAGCTCCTGGCAGGCACAGGGGACCATATGGGACACCGGGATTCGAACCAACCACCATTGGTCCTGAATCGGCTGCTTGCAAGGCAAAAGCCGCTGTGCTATCTCCCCGGGCCCTAGATACTCACAATACTCTTAATTACTATCCTTCTTTTACAGATGAGTAAATATAAATTCAATAATATGAGAAACAAACAAGTTGTTGTGTGCCCTCAGAATACAAGTCTGATCAAATGAAATACTAGATTTAAACTACCTGTAATATTGTAGTTACTTCTCTGCATGCTTGCCAGTGGATATATTATCATGAAATATAATAGTGCTAACAATTACTCCAAGAAGTAATAACAAGCTAAAAGCAACATGGAGGGGCCGGCAAGGTGGCGCTAGAGGTAAGGTATCTGCCTTGCAAGCGCTAGCCAAGGAAAGACTGTGGTTCGATCCCCCAGTGTCCTATATGGTCCCCCCAAGCCAGGGGCAATTTCTGAGTGCTTAGCTAGGAGTAACCCCTGAGCATCAAATGGGTGTGGCCGTAAAACAAAAAAAAAAAAAAAGCAACATGGACGTTCATTTAAAAATGTCAAATATCAAATATATTTTTAATTGGAGGATTATGGGAATGGTAAGTGAGAAACTGGCTGCCCTGTAGTTTAGGAAGTACACAGAGAATTATTTTCATTATGTAACTTCAAATGACAAAAACTTTTAAAAAGGACAGAGTAAAATCTCAGTTCCTCTATTCAGCTTCCTAATAGGGGAATGGCCTTATTATAAGAACTAAAGAAGGCAGTCTGTAAGAAACTGGAACAACTATACTTTCAAATATTAACTGTTCATCGTTTCTTCTTTAGTCACATCTTTATAATCATGCAGTAAGAAAAGAGAGGGACAAGAAAATGGAAACATGCTTTATTTAAGGATGCTTCTATCATTTAGCAGTGAACCTAGAGAGGCTGTGGTCAAGAGAAATTGTATCCCTCAAGGTTGAGAATATGAAATAAACTCCTATTAATTTTGAGATAAATTGAATCTATGGTTCTTTCAAGTCATGGTTTTATCTCTCAGTTGTAATCAATATTCTTTCTACTTCTTGTATTTGAATTCCTCCTTTCTTTGTTTTGAAAACTTGCCATTGTTTTTGCTCCTATCTGATTTCCGCAGGGAATAGGGAATGTAGTTCTAATACCTCTCTTCTGTTTCCCATTTTGAAGCTATTGTTCAAGGATTACCTACATAAACAATACTGAATTTCCTTATTGTTGGGACTCTGGAACATTCTTGAGAAATACTTCCTTAGTTGTAGTGACCATGCCAGTGATCCCCTATTGTCAGGGGATCATGTGTATCATGTGTATCATACAACCATGTGTATATTGTATTAAAATAATATCAGGGGCTGGATAAATAGCTCAATTGGCTACGCACAGGTGAAAAAGGAGTAAAGCATATGTTTGCTCCTCAGTACTATATCGACCCCTGATATCTACAGGAGCAACCCTGAAGTATAGAACCAGAAATAGTTCCTAAACAACCACCCCAAAGAAAAGCCTGTAAAATCATATTAAAAACCTTTTGTCAACAGAGTAATACAACAAACTCGAAATTCTAAGCACTCAAGACATACATTACAAACAGAAGAAAACAGTAGTGGAGAAAATTCCTAATGTCTTTCTGCAACTAACAGCTAATATAGCATAAATTAGCTAGGTGATAGCAAAATTTAAACCACAAGGAAACTAACTTCTTTAAATAAAATAATAAAGTTAATTATAAATTGTAAGTATAGACTTTTGTGAAATAATTTTTAAAAACTCATTTGTACTATTGACCTTGGAAAAACCAGGGGAGGGAGGACTTTCTGTAAGTGGTAATCTTCTATTTTGGTGACCCCATTCCCAATCCTAATAGCATCTCCTTTTGTGCACAATCTTTATCTAGCATTAATGTCTCTCCAGTAGAGTGTGTCTATCAGGCCTTCTGTCCCCAGTCACAATTACTTTCTACCTCATTCTTGACTGGACTACATTTTCTGACTACTATTTTTAAAGAGCTGATCTAACTCCTTTGAAACCTCCTTTTTAAAATCATAATATACAGACTGGATCCCTGACTTAGATTCTGCACCTCCAGAAAATTCTAACAATCTTTCCAAATATACCCAAATGTGGCGATTTCATAGCTGAATGCTGCCAAGTAGCAATGCCACATTCTTGTAACTGTTTTTGTAAGCACATAAATAAATTACAAATAAGACTTATGAGAAAAGGACTAAATCATCTATAAGCTCTTTGATGAATAAAGAGATTAAAACAAGTCAAGGAATCATCCCAAGTTATACTTTAGCCAAAACAAGTATTTGGGAAGGAGCTTAACATATTAGTTTTATACCAATTTTACATATATTTTGTATATACAAAATTTATAATTTGTTAATTTTAAGAAAATCATAAGTGAACTGAGAGTTCTTGAGTCCTATACATGTGCCATTGTTCATTTATTACTAGAACAATTTATTTTATAATAAAATTATACCATATGGGCTATGGCAGAGAGATGAATCCTGAATAAGAAAATGGAAGAAACAATAAAAAAATTAATTGGGGGCTATAAAGATCACATATGAGGTGCTATCCTTTACAAACACATTTTAAAGTTTGTATCTTTGAAAAGCAAGTATGTGTCTTGATGCTTAGAGTAGTGTTGGGTCTGTCATTTAGATATATACATATACCACAGCTCTACACCACAGATGTTCCTAAGTTCCCAAGGTAATAGTCTGTTATTTCCTTTCATCTCTTTAAACTCAGCCCCTAGTTTTTTTTCTTCCATGTCCTTCTAATTTCTGTAGTCTATACTTTGGCATAATAATATAAATAAGTTTTTTGTTTATTAGTAAAAGCTACTGAAAGTTCTCTTAGGTCATTGTTTTTTAAAAGGATATTTAAATAAAATCCTGATTTTTCCAAATCATTGCTAAGATGTAGAGGAGATCATTAATTGCTATTTGAATATTTTTAGTAAATTTTATTTTCTCAGTCTTCTTTACAAATATGTGACCATATGATTAAGTTTAGAGGAATAGATAAGAAACTACTATATGTTTGCAGAAGAGAACTGGCATATGGTCTTTTGTTTCTTCTTTCCTCCATGTCCCTGCTAGGAACAATAAGTCACTGCCTTGAACAATAAAGATAAGGGCAAATTCCTACAGTAAATACAATAGTGAAGAAAGAATCTAGATCCTAAGAAATTTATGCAGTTGAGTATCAATCCAATATGGAAAAGACAAAGTGTTTTTATACACATGCTTTTATTGCAACACATATCATATAGTATTAGAATGGATTGTTCCACCCATTTGCTCCATCAGAGTTTTTGTTTCGGTTTGTTTGGTTTTTTGGGCCACACCCAGTGATGCTCAGGGGCTACTCCAGGCTATGTGCTCAGAAATCGCTCCTGGCTTGGGGGACTATATGGCACACCAAGAGATTGAACTGAAGTTTGTCCTAGGCTAGTGCTGGCAAGGCAGATGCCTTACCGCTTGTGCCACCTCTCTGGCCTCTCCATCAGAGTTTTTAAAAAACTATCCAAGGAGTCAAAAATATACAATTAACTGGTAGGTATGTTTGATGATCACAATATGAATAAATAGTAGAATTGTAAAGAATTAGCTAGACAATTTTCACTTTCATAAGCACCAGCTATTATTACTACAACTTTTTACATATTTACAGATGAATTGCTACCACACACTATGTACAGTGTTCCTTGGAGAATACAGGCCAAGATTTCATCACTCTAGTCTATCACCTCATTTAACATACAGGTCCTTTTAGGATTTTAAGAGTCTATAGAGATTATTTTGTGCTTTTTTTTTAAATAATATAATTTTTATTTTAATCATAGTGGCTTACATATCATTAACAGTAATATTCCAGGTACACATTAACATTGAATCAGGGGAATTCCCACCACCGAATTGTCCTCCCTCCACCTCTGCTCCCATCCTGCCTCCCATATCCTCCACTCTCACCCCAGGGGCTGCTAGAATGAGTGGTCCCCTCTGTGTCTAGTTTATTACTTAGTGGTCTTATAACTGTTTGGTCCTGGTACCTCCATTACTGCCCCCACTAATTGGGAGGCAGGACTAGATAGTTCAAGTTATGTGGTTTTGTTTGAGGAAGAGAAAAGTAATAAAATGAGGTAAAAATCAACTATGCCGACTATGGGCAGAGTCCTTCTAGAGGCTCTCATCCTCGGTTTGAGAGACGAAGGGAAAAAAAGAAGGTGAAACACCATAACAGTTCAAAAAGAAGTATCAAATAAGATATCCAGTAAGCACTGCAGCAATAAAGATATGCACCACATAATTGCTATGGTCATGAGATAGAAAACAGGACAGAGCGCAAAAAGGAAGAAAAGAAAAGAAGAAAGAAAAAGTAAATATATAAATAAAAAATGGACAACTACTACAATATCCACCCCCAAAGAAAAAAATCAACAAAAACTAGATAAAAGAAAAAAAAAGATTATTTTGTGCTTTTTGTCTATAGAGAGAGAACCCTTTATTTTGTTGTTTTGGACACAACTTGGGCTAGATGCAAAAAAAATAGTGTGCCTTAAATGTTGGCAGATTCACAGATTGCAACACCATACACCAACATTCCCTCCTCTTTAAGGATAGAGCTCATAGAATAAAGATTATACACTAAAATGGTCAATTCCTTTTCTGAGTTCCATACTGCACCCTGATCAAAAGCTAGAGACAGAGACAGGTTGATTCTGTCTAGTTTTAGAAAAGAACAACAATCACAGCTACCTCCTTAACATTCTATAGCAGCTCTCACTCACATGATCACATTCATCTTTTTATTCTTTAAAACAGGAGTGCTGAGAGGTCTTTCAATATTTAAAAATACTTTTGCTAGCCTCTTTAACATTAACATAGATGAACTTCATTCCAGCATGCATTTGAAAGTAGAGAAATTTACTTAACCCAAATTAACTTGGTGCTCTTCATTATAAAAACAAAAAAGTGAAAGAAAGAAAAATACATCACCTAGGAATAGGAATACATTTTTACAATTGCTTCAAGATTCAGAGCATGCATTTTTTAATACTTAATATCCTAAGTTGTTTTCTTCATTTTCACAGAAATATCTCCACAAGTTCAGAGTCTATTTTTAAGCTACATTTTTACCCTTTAAAATCAGTGGGGGAAATTACCATATCTTTCAGTTATATGAAATACTTTTACAGTTTAGCACTTGAAAAACAAGCCCCATCAATCACCAGCAATAAGTGAGGTACTTTATGTACCAAACAACTTAAGTTCAAATTGAAATATCACTGGAGGCAAAACAGTCTTTGCCTTTCTAGTTTCTAGTATGTCTTCTCTTCAATAGGTATTAAGTCAATAAAGTCAATCCTGTGACCCTATTATAAATATTTCTAGGACCTAAGGATCAGTGGTTGGAAAATGCTATTCAAGTTGTGATTTTGAAATAAATACATAATATTTTCTGCAAATATTTACTGCTACAGAAATTATCTTTAAGGATAATTTTATTTTTTCTAATATCTTTACAGAAGAAACGTTTAAAAATCTGAATAAATACAGGTTGATTCTGTTCTGGAATAAAAATACATTTTGGAAGTGAGTACAGTTATTTACTTGTTCCTTGACAGTATATTAATACCTAAAGTTATTTTCTCAAGCACACCATGTAGAAAAAAATCTGTGTTCTTCTCTGCTTAGATTCTATTTTGTCAAAATGTTTTATTTCAGTATGCAAAGAAAAACGTTTTTCTTTTTTTGTAGGAAAAAATTCTTACTAAGACAAAATCCAAAACTTATTTTTAATAGACACCAATCTATACTACCACAGAGTATTAACTTTGTCAAGTTTACCAATTTAATTTAAAATATAGACATGTATTTATTTACATACATCTTAGCACTTCATATAATGAATTAGGGACTTATACTTAAGGTAACTATCTAAAGTCATAGATCAATTTTCTTCTATTACTCTTATTAGTAAAATAATCAATTCACAGCTCATCATACTAAAGATATATCAAAATAGAAAAAGAAGAAATTTTCTCAGGGGAAGATTTGTTATGTTTTTATTTACTCATTCAACAAAAAATTGCCAAGGATTTTCTGCCAAGCATTTTCTCTGGTGGCAGATATGCTGGATGCTGACACATTGTGGTGTATAAATACATAATTTTAGTTATAGTCTATGATTCAAACAAGAAGATTATTTTCAGAAATTCCTCTAGAATCTAAAAAGGAAAGTTTCTAGACATCAGAAATTAGTCCTATTTCTTCTCTCTGTGTGACCCAATCAACATAATAAACTTATCAGTCATTTCCAATAAAAAAAAAAGTAATGATAATGTTAAAAAGGCTGAGAAAGCCTAGGGCCCAAATGAAGGCACGAGGTCTGAGTCAGCCCATGGGCCCAAGGTTAAAGGGGACTATAAAAACCTAGGGCCTGGAAGGCTCAAGGTTAGGGACAGCCCCGGGCCCAAGGGGGAAGCCCAGGGTCCCGGAAAAGCCTATCACCGCAATGAAGACCACAAAACATACCTCAAAGAATGCAAAAGCAAAGCAAGTTTATTACAAAACTTTGGGGCTGCGGGACCAACCATGTGGACTAAAACCGTAAGCCCAGGGTAGTCTAGGGGGGTATCTTTTATAGGTTCAAGGAACCTTAGGTCTATCCCTATTCTAAGTTTAAACACAATGTCCAATCAGATGGCAAGCTTGTCCTTTCCCAAATAAGGCCCAAATATGTCAAGCTTCACTTAGGAGAGGCATTATTGACTAATGGATACCAGGACAGCAGGCTGTTGATAACTCAAGGTAAAATTCCAGATCAAGGGAGATCAAGAAGGCAGGGTAGAGAAAGGTTTAACAGACATATATAGTCAAGGTGGGGTTGGAGAAGGGATTAACAGGCATCTATCACATATCTGAGTTATTATAATATCTATTTTATAAATTTTCCCCTAACAATATTGACTTACATGAAGTAAAGATGTAATTTGAGGCATCTTATATTTATATTTTATAATTATGTAAAAAATAAAATTATGCTTAAAATGAGTAGTTCATAAATGTGAGATCCCATTAGCATATAATAAACTGTATTTATTATCATATTAATAATTTATTATTTTAAAATTACTCATCAGACTACTTTACACAGTCTAATTAATGCAGAGGTATTAAAGAGGGAGGTTATTCTAAAAAGCTTTCCTTTTTTAAAATAAGGAAATAGCATAATTTAATGTTGTTGTAAAACCCTCAGGCACAATTCAATCACTGTGCAAGGAGGAAGACCTTTAGAACTGGGATCACCTTGTGTAGAAAATAAAGTACTTTCAGGGATAATCACTTTATAGGAGGAGAAATATAAGTGTTCCTAGAATGGAGGACTACTTGTGAAAATCTCCACAGTTAAATCTGTAAAATTCTTTCCTTTTCAAATTTCTCTAAGAATTTGCCATACTGGGCCAGTCTTTCAAAGGACAGTGTAAGACATAATTTATTTCAACATGCTGGTGTTTATAACAGAAAATGACGAGGAGTGTATAAAATTAATTTTGCACCCTCCCCTAAATTTATGTGTTGAAGCCCTAACTCCTGCTGTGTCTGTATTTAAAGAAAGGAATTAATTAAATCTCAATTAAATTGTAAGAGCAGGTTCTCAATTCAAGATTATTAGTGGCTTTATAAGAATATATTTAGGAACATCAGAGTGTATTTTCTCCCTGTGCATGTAACAAACAAAGATAATAGAAAAATACAGGGAGAAAGTTACCATTTGCAAGCAAAGAGCTAGAGTCAGCCAATACATTGCTCTTGGATTTCTAACCTCTAAAACTTGAATAAAAAACTCATGTTATATAAATCTAGATATTATAATGCCTGCCTGAAGGGACTAACAGAAAAAATAATCATTATAATTAGTTATCAAGCAAACAAATAATTTCTTAAAAACAATCCAGGCTTTTTAATTCAAATATTTTAGGGGCACTTACTATGTCAAGTCAAGTAGTACAAATAAAAACTAATAGTAGTTTTATGCTATAATATGGAAACTATTTTAGTACTTGTTTAGTGATATAAAAGAATAAATGAAATAAAGATACCTTAGTTCAGAAATCAATCTGCTAAGAATGGAACCAGACTGTGAACTAAACTGTGATAGGAAAAAAGAAAGTAAAGGGGGTAAATAAATGCACCAGAAATTTAGGGAGGTACCCATTTTTTGTACCCTATAAGCCTATCCTGTGTCTGCACAGCATGAGCCAACAAGTAGCTCTGTATATGTTGTACTTGAGTTGTCTCCTAAACTCCAGGACTTGTTTGGGAAACTTATAGGGATGAATTAAAAAAAAAATCTTATTTTGTGAGAAAAAAACATATCAAAGTGTTTGAGTTTTGAGAATTTAACAGGAATCTGCTTGTTCTACTTGAGTAGAGTCACTCCCATAATTCAAGTTGAACTAGAGATCTATGAGAATGATCTTATTTGGAAATGTAGTATTTCAGTTTTAACTGAGTTAACATAAGGTCACTAGAGCTTGTAATAGGCCATAAATCCATTTGAACACTGACATGAGAAGTTTGTGTGAAAATAGAAGAGATTGGAATACATCTACAAATAAAGGCATGTGAAGGAGTGTTGGCAACAACCAGAACTAGTCAAAGTCAATGATAGATTCTTCCCTAAAGTCTTATAAGAGCACATGGCTAACACCTCAACTTCAGATCTCCTTAACTGAAAGAACAAATTTCTAAGTCATAAAAATTTACAAAAAAAAAATTTTTGTTTATAAAAATGAAAAGGTAAGTCAAACAGTTAGATTAATTTGTTGCAGTAGACTAGAGACAATGATAATATTCTTCAACAACTAGATTTGTACCTATGAAGAATAAGATTGACCACATTGGAGAATCTTTTTAGCTGTGTTCATTAAAGTTATTGGCCTGTAATTCTCTTTAATGTGGTGTCTGCTTTTGGTATCAGGATAGAAACTGTTTGGGGCTGTTTCTGTTTCTTTAATGTCCTGGGAGAGCCTAAAAAAAAAAGTTTCTTTAAAGGTCTAAAACGGGGGTCTCAAACTCGCAGCCCACCGTTTGCGGCGTTTGCAGCCCTCCATACAACATTTTGTGGCCCATGGCTGGCCTTCAACTATCGCAGTATTCGCGATTATTCCCTTACCAAATAATCGCAATAAAAATCGCATTAGTAAGAAAAAAATAGCATTAAACATTCGCATACCCCGAGCAGTCCCATTCGGGGTATGCAAATGCTTAATGCGATATTTTCCGATTTTTTTCTTACTAATGCGATTTTTTATTTCGAATATTTGGTAAGCGAAATCCTTTATGCGGCCCTGCCTCACTTCAACTTTGCCTCCTGTGGCCCCCAGGTAAATTGAGTTTGAGACCCGTGGTCTAAAATAATCAATAATAAATATGTATGGACCTGTGTTTGTTTTGGGAAGATTTTTTTGATTATCATTTCAATTTCCTCAATAATGATCATTTTGTTCATGTATTCCAAATCATCTTGGTTTTAGAAGACCAAGAGTTAATCCAGTTATCCAGATCTCTCATTTTGTGGTATAAACATTCTGAAAGTAATCTCTGATTATCCTTCACATTTATGTAGTGTTTGCTGTGATAGCTTCCCTTTCATTTCTGAGTTAGTTGATGCTTCTCTCTTTATTTCTCTCTCCTTCTTTGTAAGTCTTGCTAATGGTTTATCAATCTTGTTTATTTTTTCAAGAACCAACTCTTGCTTTCATTCTGTTCTCAGTTTTATTATTTTCTTGCTCTTGGCACCTATTTATGCCTCATTTTGTTAGTCATTTTCCAGCTTCTTAAACTGTTTTATTTATATAAATCCTTTCTTCCTTTCTGATGAACACTATAAATTTTCCTCTCAATATCACTTTTTCTGTGTCCCACAAATCCTAATAGTTTATGTCCTCATGCTCACTTGTTTCCAAGAATTTTTTGATTTTTCTCTCTGACCCACTAGGTTTTTAGTAGTGAGCTATTTAATTTCCAGGTGTTAAAGTTATTTCCTGTTCTGTTTTTAATTCACTCCTACTTTCAATGTATATTCTGATTATGTAGCTGACACAATTCCTATTATCTTGATTTTATAAAGATATATTTTGTGGCCTAGCATGCTGTGGTGTATTTTGGAGAATGTCCCATGTGCATTGGAGTAGCATGTGTATTTGGCTTTCTAGGGATGAAAGCCATATAAATACAGATATTCACATATGTATATATAAAACCCCTATATATAATAACACCCTCTCTCTTCCATTTTTTCCCCTTCAGAGCCTGTATATCCTTATAAAGTTTCATTCTGGTTGATCTACTTTTTTTTTTTTTTTGGTGGGGGGAGTCACACCCAGCAACGCTCAGGGTTACTCCTGGCTCTACACTCAAAAATTGCTCCTAGCAGGCTCGGGGAACCATATGGGATGCCAGGATTCGAGCCACCATTCTTCTGCATGCAATGCAAATGCCTTATCTCTCCGGCCCCTAACCTGGTTGATCTATTAAGAAGTGACAAAGCAATGTTGAAGCCTCCAGCTACTACTATATTGCTATTGATGTCTTTCTAAAGTATATTGAGTTACTTTAAGTATTTTTCATTTCACCAATCAAGTTTTTTTTTTTTTTTTGGTTTTTCGGGCCACACCCATTAGATGCTCAGGGGTTACTCCTGGCTACCAGCTCAGAAATTGCCCCTGGCTTGGGGGGACCATATGGGACGCCGGGGGATCGAACCGTGATCCTTTCCTTGGCTAGCCCTTGCAAGGCAGACACCTTACCTCTAGCGCCACCTCGCCGGCCCTACCAATCAAGTTTTTTAGTTTTGTCACTTCTTTAAATTTTTCTCATTTCTGCCCTCAGATCATCTTGAATTTTATTGACTATTCCATGGTTTCTTTGAATTCCATGAACATCATCAACATTTCTTCCTTATCAAAGAGACTATTCAGAACATCCATATTAGCCCACTAAGCTTGGTGGAGTTCTGTATTGCTTTCTTATTGTGATCTCTGCATTCTGGTAATGTTTATTACATGATACAGTGGAATAAATGCATGGTCACAAAGTAGAGTACCTGCATTTTCTCTTGGTACACTGAGTACTTGGTACACCAGTACACTGGGTGCCAACGTGGCATTTCTAAGTTACAAAAAGAACCCTACTGTTTCTCTGTCAGTCTGCCTCAGGTTTTGTTTTGTTTTGTTTTGTTTTGGTTGTTGTTGTTGTTGTTGGCACTGTCAAGACTGACTAAATTGTGAACCAATAATGGGGCACTTCTCTTTCTTCAAAGGTATGTTCTGGGGCCAAAGTTACCACACAGTGGGTAGGGTGTTTACCTTTCACATGATTGACCAGGGTTCAATCTCTGTTATCTCATATCTCATTATCTCATATGATCCTCTAAACAGTCAGGAATAAATCCCAAAAGTCAAACCAAGCGAAACCCCAAAACAAAAACAAAGAAAGTGTAATACACATACCTTCACTATAATTAAGTGAAATATTAGGCTCTAAGATCTGAAACACTGGGAGAAACAGGTATGGAAGTGTGTCTTTGTAGTATTGATATGGAGCTTTTTCTAATTTAATGACACATGGAAATTAATGGAGTAATCTCCTTCACTATTGTCAGGAAAGTAGGAGCATCCTCTGATGTCTAATGGAGTCAGTAGATAGATCCCAACATGGGTCAATGAAAACAGCCTTTGTCTCTGATGTGAGTATTGAGGTCATACTCTCTTCTTTAGGTTAAATTGTTCTAGAAATTACGTTAAAATAGCTCAGCCTACTAAGACAATCTTGAAGCATGAGAAGGAAATCTCACAGGAACTGTTTTGGAAAAGTGACACAAAGGCAGGACAGATAATTCTGAGTCAAGAAGTATATTGATAGATGAAGTGAATCATGCATTTCAGGTAACAAAGTTAGCAAAATATAAAGTCTCAACTGCTACAAATAAGACACACAGCTAACCTTTGTTCAATTCTCAGAACTCCATATGTTCCTTTGAGCCCTGCCAAAAGTATTGTATAAGCTCAGAGTTAGGAGTAAGCCCTGAGCACCAACACTTGCAGCCCACACCCCTCTGACTCCCAAAAGAAAAATAATGAGGAAAACTGAAACCATGGCAAGCTCCATGGAACTAGTGGCATGGAGGACAATTATATATCTCCTAAAACCAGGATCACAGTGGAGGTAACTGAAACTCATTTTTGTTTTTAGATTAATTATATATTTTTAAATATATTTAAATTAAATCAAATTACTTACATAATTTCTTTAAGTACAATGGTTACAGAAATGTTCATAGTTGGTTTTCATTCATCTAATGTACACCACCCTTCGTCAGTGTAAGTTTCCTAATGCCAGTATTCCTCATTTCCCTCCTTCCCCCTCACCGCTGCGTGTCTTCAGGACAGGCATTCTACTTGTCTATCATTGTTACAGTTGTTAGTGCAGTTATTTCTTTAACTGCACTCACGGCTCTGTGGTAAGTTTCATATCATGGGCTGGTCCTTTCAGCCTTCATTTCTATTGTTTCTGAGTATTATTAACATACTTATTTATTTTTCTTAAATCCCACAGAAAAATGAGATAAAACTGTCTATCTTCTTCTGACTGATTTCATGATTTCATGTAGCCGTTTCCAGGTCCATCCATCTACAGAAAATTTTCATGATTTAATTTTTCCTAACAGCTGCCAAATATTCCATTGTTTAGATAGAATTTATTTTTTAGTTTATTTAACCAATATTCTGTTGTCGGACATTTGGTTCTTTCTAGATCCTGTCTATTATAAATAGTACTGCAGTGAATATAGAAGTGCAGAGGGCTTTTTGTGTTGTCTTTTTGTTTTCCTAGGGTATATCCCTAGGAGTGGCATTTTGGATTATAAGGGAGCACAATTTCCAGATTTTTGGAGCAATATCCATATTGTTTTCCAGAACAGCTGGACTATACAGCATTCCCACCAGCAGTAGCAATGAATGAGAGTTCCTTTCTTCCTACATCCTTGCCAGCCCTGGTTGTTCTTGTTTGTGATGTGTACCAGTCTCTGGTGTGAGATTAGACTTTATTTTTTGATTTGCATCTCCTGATGGTTAGTGTTGTATGTTATTTTTTCATGTGCATTTTGTCCATCTGTATTTCTTCTTTAAAGAAATGTCTATTCAGTTCTTCTACCTGTTTTTGATGGGCTTAGATGTGTTTTTCTTATTATGCTTGAAATATCTTGTATATTTTAGATGTTAGCCCCTTATCTCTGGTTATTGGGTGAATAGTTTCTCCCATTCTGTGAGTGACTATATTTTTTTTTATCTTAGTTACTATTTCCTTTGTAGTCAGAAATGTCTCTGTATAATATAGTTGATTTTTTTTATCTTTGCTTTCACTTGTTTGTACAATGGTATTTCCTCCTTAAAGATACCTTTGGTCTCAATGTCATAGAGTATTTTGTTTATCTAAGATACCTTTGGTCTCAATGTCATAGAGTATTTTGTTTATCTAACAACATGCACATATATAAAATCAAAATGGATTAAAAACCTTGCTATCAGGGTCCAGAGTATTTGCATAGCAATTGGGCATTTGCCTTGTACATGGTCAACCCAGGATAGATGGTGGTTCAATTTCCGGCATCCCATATGGTCCCCCAAGCTTGCCAGGAGTGATTTCTGAGTGCAGAGCCAGAAATAATCTCTGGGCACTGCCAAGTGTGATCCCAAAACCAAAAAAAACAAAAACAAACAAAAAACAAGCCAAAAAACTCCTTGATATTAGACCTGAAACTTTAAGATATATATAGGGGAAAAAAAGGTGAAGCTCGTTCTTAGATATAAATAAATGTCGTATTTTATCAATACTATTTTACTGTACTATGATTGCTTTTGAGTTACATAGATACTGCAAACTAGTGTAGGAAGTAAGCTAGTGTTTTTCACATTGTTTCAAAAAATTATTATGCTACAATTCAAAACAACTGGATTAAAGATGAACTATATCTGTTTCTAAGAAAAAACTAGCTATAATTGTGATTTACTATACTCTTAAATAACCCTGAAACTTGAGAAATGATACACTTCAGTATAAATTACCACCTACTATCATTGCATTCTGAACTGCTCATTAGAAAAATTGCCATATTTCTTTAATGTTCATGGTTATTTTCCTTTATCTTCATACAATTTAAATAGCCAGAAATACTGCAATGAATCTTGAAAATGTTGAGTCTAAAACCAGAAACAAACAAAAAAAATTTAGACAGACCCATTTCTCTTAACCCCTATCATTGAACTGTTAAAGAAACTTACAGGAATCCAAACAAAATAATCTCTTCTAACCTTTTCATCACAGCCTACATATTTTTGAACAAATTGATTTTCGTAGAAAAATCTACTCTCTTAGGTAGATTTTTAATAAGGATCTTTATAAGATTTTTTATAAGGTAGAATTTTTATAAGAAAAGATGTGAACCTACTTACCTAATGTGAAATAAAATGCAACAAAGATTTAATAGGAGACACAGAGGTAGAATTCTCTACCTGCCCATGAATTAAATCCTTTCAGAGGTGAGACTCTCATCATCACAAGCCCCAGGAAAGGCCATGACTGATTGAGTTCATATTATAATACATGGAATGTCTCCTTCCTCAAGGAAAAAAAAATAAAGATGCCTGTTTTGTGAGCTACTCAAATATGTTATTCAGTATTCAAGGATTAAATTATTCATTGACTAGGGCATTTCTTTTCACTAAAGAAAAATAAAAGGTGAAAATATACCCTAATTTTTCTGCTCTAAAGGAAAATATCAGTCCTACTATTCACCTGCTGAACACAGCATAATCCCATATTATAACTGATTTTTATAAAAATTTATGCAAAATAACAAAAGCAAGAAAAAGAAAGTAACTGAGTTCAAGAAAATAGCTCACAGCAAATGACATTTGAAATGAAAGATATAAAACTCGTGCTATTTTGCTCTATAATTACATTGACTAAAGAAGAAAGGCACTGCAGACATTTGATAATCAATATAGCAATACCCCTAGGGCACCGTATACAACTATAATCTTAAACACAAAGTCAAAGAAATGTAACATTTAAAATAGGAGCACTTTCAACAACAAGATGTCAAAAATATTTGGGAATAAAGGCTGAAAATTCTCTTACATCGTGGAATTCTGAACTTAAGAGTTTTTTTATAATCATTTTTTAAGCAACACAAGGAGATAAAAAATTATCTTAGGTCTTTCCTGTCGCTGGAGGCTTCATAATCACCACAATTCAACATGACACCATGACTGGTAAGAAATTCTCCCCGGTATCCATTTAAGTGGACACTAATTGGAAAGTTCAGTGAACAGAAAAAGGCTCTGAACAATATATATTTCAACATGCTGTAGCTAGCCCTGACCTTAAATGACAAGAAGGGGGAAAAATGGTTCAACACAGTTTCTGCATTTAGTTCTGTGTTGTGAAACATTGATGTGTGTTTGCTTGCAAAAGCCCTGGGCTGCCTTTGAGACTGAAGTCAAACCTGCAGTAAAAGGAAATCTGTTCCATGCACCTGGTTCTGTCAGAACACGTGTGTTTCTGGCATCAAAATCGGGTTTCCTCAGGGAAGGAGAGGATGGTTAGATATTTGTAAACAAACTAACAAAAACAAAAATCACTTAAAACTGAAGTTAACCAAGGCATTTATCTTTGTCTCCATTGTAACCTGTATGAAGCATCTTGGACTAAGTACATCCCATTCCAAATTTGTTATCTGTATAATAAGAAGATAAATAACAAATGTTTTCATCATTATGGGTCTATGTGAGACAGTGCACAAGATCTATCACAGAGAAGTGTTACCTTAATAATAATCAGGCATGAAGACCTATCGATGACATTAAAAAACTTTTTCTCTAAACTAAGCATTAAGGTATTATGGTTGTTCACATTTTATAGAGGAAAAAACTGAGGCATAAAAAGGTAAGTAATTTGACTAAAGTCATACAGACATTCAATCAGAAGCTATTATCCATCCCTAAAGGTTCTTGTACCACTTTACATGCAATATTTTTCAGTTATGTTTATTGAATTGAAAGAATAAATAACTGCATAACTAAATTTTTCTTATTCTTAAAGACTTAAAAATTAATATTCAATTACTAGACAAAATCATTGTAATCTAAATAGAAGACTGTGTGTGATCAATTTCTCCTTTACCCTTAGAAGCTCCAACTCCTACCAACAAGAAATGGAGGCAGAAAGTGCTATGAAGCATAATAATAGTGTTTTCTGCAGTGTCAGGGCAGGTAATATCTGACTGTATATATAAGGTTCCAGGTAACCAATAACTTAGAGCAGCCTAATCACCTAAACTTTTGATAATTTCAGTATTTTCAGGTTCATCTCTTTCCTATAGTAGTAAAATTCACCCTTTATTTTATAGTCTGATATCAGAATATAAATTATGTGTCTGCATTTATGCTTAGCAGCAAAAACTTATTACTAGTAGTTGCAGTTCCAGGCACCTGAGATATTTTGAAAGACTAAGATTAAGAAATAACAGGCTCTTATGCTTTGGAGAACAATGGTAAGAAATCATATTTTTAATTTATATTATTTTGTTATATAAAATACCTTCACAAATGAGATAATATAGGTCATAGAGTATATATCATCACCACATATAAATTACCCCTTCTAGGTCTACATAGTCCCATTGAGCAGTCTAATGTGCAAATGTACCCTCAGCTGAAATTATACCCTATCCTCATGCTGACTCTAACACTGCTGAAAGTTTAAAAATGATACTAAGACTTGTGGGGTTTTTGTTTGTTTGTTTCATTAATTTTCTGGTTTCCAGATATTCTGACACAGCAAAGAGGGTTTTAAGAAACTTCTGGGGTCTGGAGAGATAATACAGTGGGTAGGGCTTTTGCCTTGCATGTGGCCTTACCGGGTTCAATGCCCAGTATTCTATTTGGTCTCCACCAGGTGTAGCCTATAAATATGAAAGAAAGAAAATAAAAGAAATTCAACAATCTGTTGTTTTCAATATTGAGCACTTTTTGTCTTCTATTAATAGATTATACCCACAAGCCATAAGATTCAGCATATGATTCAATTCTTCTCCATTTTAGAACCCATTTCTCAACACATAAACCATAGATGAAATTATAATCCACATTAACCGAAATCATTTTTTGCACTTGCTATAAAGACAGAGTCTCGTAAACCTCATTCAAGTGAGATTTCTATGTGAGCTATGAATTGGATCTTAATGTATAGTCTAGATCTTAGATTCAATGTCATAGAGCACGCTGCAAGCAAGATAGAAATACTGAAAATAATTGATTTAAGGTAAAATTCTCAGAGGAGTTCTGGTGCTTGAGGCACTCAGGGTTTCTGCTCTTCTTTCAATTCTGAGAGGCAGCCTTTGAGCCTGTAGCTAGAAGTCCTTAAATCTCTGTTTTCACTCCACACTAGACTAGAGAGTAGAAATATGATATGTCTCATTCACTGACATATATGAAATATTCAGAGAGTGATGCACAAAGGAAATAGTTGTAAAATATGGTAAAAAAAAATAGACAATCAGTCAATTCAGAAGAATCAAGCCCCAAGACCTCAGAACTCACTAGGAATATGCAGCTGAAACATCTTTAGTGACTTTCAGAGGTCAATCTCCTATCATTTTGATTGAAGGGAGGGTTAGTTACAGGTAAGAAGGTTTTTCTTAAGCCATAGAAGAATTCAGGGTAATAAATATTGCCTAGACAAGGAATGATATTTGCTTTTTTATTTTTAATTTTTTATTCTTGGTTTGGGACCCATAACCAATGGTACTTAGAGCTTATTCCCATCTTTGTGCTCAAGTCTCTATACTGGCACTGCTTAGGTGAACCACGAAGTACAGGCTAATCTACCTATAGAAAAATATGTGTTCACCCTTTGATCAATTTCTTTGATCCCAATGAGTCTTTACTTAAAAAATTATTTTATTAAAAAATAAACAAAATAGGGAGACGTTGCTGCTGTTGCTGTTTTGATTGCTTTTTGTTATTGCTTTATATCTTCAAAGTATTGAAATGATAATATGATCATATATTTAGTTTTCCTGAATTTCAGCTATGCTCATTCTTAAGCATGAACCATATACAAACTGCAGTTATCAGGGACTCTAAAGAAGACTAAGGAGAATAAATCTTACACTGAGAAAAAATGTTGGTGTTTAGTCTCGATTTGGGGACAGATCCAAAACCTGAACTTGCACTCAAGAATCATTAGTGTCTGCCTAGGGACCACCTGGGATGTCAGGGATTATAAATGAGTGAACCTCATGAAAGGCAAATACTTTCCTTTCTGGCCCAAGTTGATATGTTTAGAGATAAAACATAAAAAGTCTCACAAATTAAACAGTAAATGATAATCATATATAGTATATATTGAAGATATGAAGTAATAGAAAAGTGAATTAATACTTCCTATATTTTCTTTCTTATCTCTTAATCTTGTGTCATCTAGCATTTTTAAAAGCAATCTTAATTAAAATTCTAATTACTGTTTGATATGTGAAGTGTTTTGTGGTATTCTTTTTGAAAAGAGTAGTAAAGTATACTCAAGTAATAGACAATATCAATTCTTTGAAAGGGGTGACTTACAAAAAAACTTATTGCAAGAATAAACCTTAAAAACCTCAATTTTCCACAAATATTTGTGGAAATATTTGTAAGTCTCTTCCAGAGAATCTGAAATTATGAAAGATATAATCACATTACAGCTACCTTATTTTAAAGTTATTTGCTTACCAAACAAATGAAAACTTAAAACTAACAATTGTTTCATACATTTAGACAGCATAACAAATGATTAGAAATAGAGTATTAGTTTTGTATCTATTTAGTACAGAAGTTAGTCTGCCTGCAAAATTGACTTATCTGGGATAGGACAATGACAAACACTGGTAGAAGCCAAACATTTCATAACTTGGCTTTTCCGTGGTAGGCTATCTACTAAGGGGTATCTATTACAGACAAAAGGACTAGCAAATTAAAGTATAAGATTTTGGGGGGGGGTAAAATTTAAAAGTACTATTGATTAAAAGATAAGTGTAAGCTAATTGAAAGGGGTTCTGAGGCTTCCTCTATTGACTTGTATACAAATGTGTGTCTGAAGTTGAACAATCTTCTTTTCTCCCCAAATCTTACAAATGTTTTGAATCATTTTTAATTTTTCCCCTCTTAAGAGAAAAGAGAAGGATTAGATGTTGGCACTTCACATAATCTCCAAAAATATATATTAAACACTTTTCCACAGGAAAGAAAAGTCTCATAAGAACACACACCATATTTATTTGTCTCCTCTCCAACTTTTCACCTACCTGTCCCAGCCAGGCGCCCCATTTTTTATTGTTTATTACTTCTAATAACTCCTTGCCACACCAAAACAAACTCCGACTAGTTTGCTAAAGAATATCAATGAGAAAAATATATAATAGTGCCGAAACCAACCTTCAGAATAAGGGGTAATTTTAATTACCTTTTGAATGAAAATGATGAGCCATAATATTTTAAATCTTTTACAATATAGCAGACATAATTCTTGACCCTAGAAAAAGCATAACTAAAACAGTGGAGAGATAATATGCTAGAGACATTGTCATTAAATAGGTAAACAAATGCATTAAACAAAACATTGAAGGTTGTAGCTGATATTAAAAGAGGCAAAAATTTAGTGTCATTCCTATTAACAATAATAAAGATCTAGAAAAAAACCAAGTGTCCAAGAACAGATGACTGAATAAAGAAAATATGATACATATACACAGAGAAATAGAAGGTAAGACAAAATTATGAAATTAGTGACTATGTAGATAGATCTGAAGAGTATCATGCTAAAAGAAGTTGGTGAGAAGGAGAGGTATAAATAAAGCTGGTAAAGTCAGATACCAAGATATAGAAGTCACTGATAAGGTCAGAATCACTGGATGTAGAAGTCACTGGTGATGTAGGATCCCAGGCGAAGCATCTACCAGCCTCTTCAGAAAAGTAATCATTGTAGGTGGGAAATGTCAATTTAGATTAGGGGAGGGTAAAGTGTGGACTCTGTGTCAGCCAATTGGTTTGGATGTTAGAGGGGATTACAACAGGCTGTATGCTTCTGTGTTATGGGAAGACAGAGTAAGAGGATTAGAAAAAGCAGGGTATTTGCTCTGGATATTAAAACAGGTGTGTGTTTAAGGTGATTGGCTACATCTCCCTGTTATTAACTTTATATAAAAATGCATAAATATGAGGTAAAACAAAATAATTCATGCCCTCAAGTTTCTAAGAAAAAGGTGGATGCCTCTATCTGAAAGATAAAATGGGTGGCATTTGTTTTGCATAGGTGCAGCAAAAGTTGATAAAAATAAAAATAACTTTTGGCCTATAAAAAGGGTGTCCCTCTCATAAAGCAGCCTGCCATAAGACCAACTACAGGCTCCCGGCATGCTTATTTGTCTAACCCAAAAGTCTTTTTTCATATTTCTAGGAAAGTTTTTCCTCAATCATGGTTGTCTCAGTCAGGCTTCAGTAATTAGAGATCTTGGTGTTTGCACAGATCTTATGTCAAAGTCAGAGTGTCTTAAATGTCCTGGTATCATCTCAGCATTAGGTGGTGAAACAGAGAAATCATCTGCTTCGAAAGCACGTCACTGTTGATTTCTAAGGCATCATTTTGATGGTGTTTGAGACCACTTTGAGGCAAGTAGGTGCTGAGGCAGTTCTAGAGCCTGTCCTGGTAGAAAGTGGATTTCTTCTAGAAGGTAGAAGCTGTAGATGCAGAAAACCTTGCTGGATACGAATAGGAGACCCAAGGTTCAGGGGTGATGAGCTGATGTTCAAGCAACTGAAATCTAAATCAAGTCACTATGGCAAGTATTCAGGGAAGAAACCACCCACCCCCCCCCCGAACAAAAATTTTGAAATTTTTATCCCTAATGGATAGTAACCCCCCTTTATATTTAAAATTTCTCCATTTTTATGTGCCCATACCAAAAGAAACAAAAACAAAAAAACAAACAAACAAAGAAAAAAAAACAGCACCACAGTATACTACTGGATCCTAAGGAGAAAACATAATAAACCAAAACATCTTTACTGTAAAATAAAAATACACGGTTTGTGAGACAGTGTGAGGCATTGTTTATCTAAGCTTTTAGAAAGATAGGTCTGAGGAAGCAGAGAACGGGTGGAGAAATAATAACAAGACAATGAGGAAAAGATTCATCAGAGGCAGTCTACTTTATGCTTCATGGTCTCTCTGTTATGTGCTCTTTTGACACCCAACAAAAGCCAGAAATGCTTTCCCTTTATTATTCAGAACCAAATACCAAAACCAAATACCAAATCTTAGAGGAAGGTCCTCTAAGATACAAAAGGAACTAAACAGTTGGCTTTTACATTTCAAAGGAAGAGGTCTAGGGAAATAGGAAGTTGGAGCAACACCTTTGTTTAGGGTTATTAATAGTCTCATCTCACACCATATAACCTAGTTTATATTTAAAAAAAAACACAAAGCTCAAAGTATATATCTATACTAATATAAATTTCTACTAGCAAATCCAAAAGCAAGGAGGAAACTACATATATATATAATAAAATATACATAAAGAATTGTACATATTGAGGAAATAAACCCAAGAAATATTAAAAAAGAGATATATATCCCCTTTATGTCTTTTAAAATAGTCTAAGGGGTTACTAGGTAATACCAGATTGGAACATTCAATTTCCTTTTGATTGGAATGAGTACTGGGTGCTTTAACCCAGTGGCCCCAATTAAAAATGTGAAACCTCTGAGCTGGTGGGCTCAAAGAAGGTTGGGCAATAAGATGAAACATCTGAGCTAGTGAAATGAGAGAGGTTAGGTGAGGGATGTAATATTTGCCCTCTATTGCTTATGCAAATTATGCCCCACTGGTTCATGGAAACGAGTTACATGTGGTTAAAAAAATAACAGCCTGTTGATTTTCTAGTCCAAGCACTTCAAAAACATAGTGCTTTGATAACCAGACTGTAGGAGCAAAACACCACTTTATTCCTTCCAGGACCAATTGTGTGGCCAATGTTTTTAAGTAATCACAGAAACTTCAGCACAAGAGTCAAACATTTCTTCAAACTTCCTGCCTTGAATTTCAAGTGTTAACATTGGATTTTCATCTTTAAGTTTAGCAGTAAAAGCTATTAATGGATTAGCAGAAGCATCAGAGTTTGTACTTCTAAAACCCCCTTCCTTGATGTGTTCTCATTTGCCAGACATAACATAAAGAAGAAAATTTGCACTATGTTTTCACCATTTTTTAAAGTCCAATCAGAGCATGGAAACAAGAACTATTATTTCTCCAAAGTGGTCAAAATCTATGATTCCCAGATGAACAGAAATACCTTTAAAAGTCAGATTGCTTTTCCCCATTATCAGACCCAAAGATCCTGGATAAATTGACTCTTTTATACTAGATCTTATCTCATAAGGGCACTGAGATAGTAATATGATTAATTCTTGAGGGCAGGGTATATCGAGAGCACAGCTTTCTGAAGTAGTAGGTTTTAATGAGCTTTGAGCTTATGCTGTAGAGTTTTCTGAACTGGATAGGGAAGCTGAATTACTGATGAAAAAGTTATCTGATTTTGTGGTATCTGGGATTGGCTCCTGGCCCAGTTTTCAGAGACAGAATGATTAAGTTTTGATCTTGAGAAGGCAGGTCTGAAAGCTGAAGCAGAAAAGGATTGCATCCTGCAGTCTCTATGTCGATGTCTCATTTTGCCACAGTTAAAACATTTGGCCTGAACTTGAAGGGCTCATTTTAGACTGCATCTCTAGTTGCTAGATATATAATAAGAAGAGAGAAATGAACTCTAGCCCAATGGAATTCTTTGCCACACTTCAGTCAAAGTCCAGGTGTTCTCCTTGTGTGGAGTTCACTGTGTCAACATAATAATTGTATCTGTTCTGGTTCCCATGAGTTTGCATTTAAATAGCACAGGTTGATAGAGGGACAGTTATGTGCAAAGAGGGGGAATTCTATATTTCAAAATTCCTACAAACATGTAGAAATCCATGATACCTTATCTCTCTACTGGAATGTAATATAATTGGCCTGCAATTTTCATTGGCATTGTCAAAGGCTACCATATTTGTCAGGACCCTGTTGTACTACCACATTTTTAATCTTCCTCTGGATAGCCTCTGTAAGTTTTCCTAGATTTATGTATATGGCTTGGAAATTCTATGGAAAGCTACCCTTAAATGGGCATCAAAATCATTTTTTTAAAAGTCTTCAATGTGAGCTCTCTGACAAGTCCCAAAACTGCATGGGATAATTTTGCCTGCTTATTTATTTCTGAGATTTCTCCTCCTATAAGTAGCTCATAAAGACAATGGAAATGGAACTCCAGCAACTATCCTTAATAGACTAGGCTATTAAGCTTAGTCTTAGCTCCGTAAAAAAAACACATCTTCCATTTTAAAAGTTAGGAAGCAATCAGGCAATTCTTAGTCACAGTATTAAAGACTTGATGGGTACAACACCCACTATCATTCCAGGTACCAAGAAGTTCAACACAATACAGAGAAAGAGGACCATATTTCGAGCATGCTTTCTTCAATAAACTGAGATATTCCATATTTAAACCCACATAGGTTGAAGTTTGATTGTTTTCCTGATGAGAGGGAGTTAGTTTCAGGTCAATATTAGTGCCACTTTCTCTGAAAATTGGCAGCTTCAGTGGGGCCTGGTTGAGTGGTAATCTTATAAATCTGCTTTCTGTTTCAGCATCCAATTGGACTGTCACTATTGAATTTTGGGTATTCGTTTCACTTAGTAAGTCAGTATCAGCCAGTGAAGTGACTAGCATCTGCTCTGGCCTAAATCCAGTGAGAGGTGGGGAATTACCAGGCTCAGGACTTTTGGGTTGACCACGTGTCACTACTGGAAATACTATTTTGTTTTTAGAAACAGTAGGGGGTAGGTACTTCAGAAACAAAAGTGTTTCAGAAAGTATGGCTCCAAGTTTTCGCATTTCTTGATACATACAAAGTAAAATAACAGGAAGAACCACTACCAGAGTGACAAATGTATAAATTACTATGTCAATTTGTTTTATCTTGACCACCGGAACAAAGAAGGAAGGAATATATGTGAGATGTCAGGGTCCCTTAACCCAAAACCACACTATTGTCATAACTTTAAGCCAGTTAAAGTTAAAGAAGAAACTTTTAGTTTAAACTTTTAAAGATGCTAACTTAAAAAAAAATCCACGGTGAAAAAATTATGCTTGAGCAGCCACAGGACTACCCCAGAGCACTTCTCATGACTCATAGATGGAGCCCCTGCTCTGGGTGACAGGTATATATAAAATATACATAAAACCAGTAAGGGAAGATTTCAAGATGTAGAGGACACTGGTGAGATCAGAGTCGCTGGTGTGGTCTGATTTCAGGCAAATAAATCACTCACAAAGAAGCATCTACCAGCAAGTGCAGGAGAATAACTCTGTTTATTGTAGGAGGGAAATGGACACTTTATTAGGAGAGAGTAAGGTGTGGATTGTGTCAGCCAATTGGGTTGGATGTGAAAGTGGATTAAAACAGAAAGAAGAGAATAATCTCTGTTATGAGGGATATAAAAAAAACAGTAAAAAAAAACAAATTCCAAAGCCATATCTGTATACATCACCCATAATATCTATTTTGCTGATATCCCTGCCTCACCATCCCTCTATGATTCTCTTGAGGGACAACAATCTGACCATTCTGCTACTGTATTAATGAATTCATTGAAGATACAATAAGTTTTACAAATGTGCTTGCTACTGTACTTGTTCTATTTTTCTTTTTTATTTTTCTTCTCTTCCATTTTATTTTTAATTACTTTTTTATTTTTCAATAACTTTGCTTAACTTATTTGAAAATAAATGTGTATGATCAACTATGTCAATTATGTGAGCATTTTCTTTAAATACATTGAGTAAATATAAGTAACAACTGGATAGACAGCATAACCTGAAAACTTATTTATTGAATTGAGTTTATCATGGTGAGATACATGTAAATCAAGGTACCACAAATTTAAAAAAAAACATTTTTAAGTACATTTTTAAAAATAAAATATTATTCTTAGTGTTATTATTGGTTTATTTTATTATTACTTACATTATAGTTGTTATTATATTTTGATATTGCTTGTCAAAGTAGGGCTTTTCCCATCACATAACTTTGTTAGCACAGGAAAATGAACTAGGAGTTTTCAAACTCTCACTGCTCTTGCTCTCTTCCTTGGGTCACTCTATAGGAACAGACAGCAGACTACTTCACTACAATGTCGTGCATCATTGTTGCACATGCTCAAATATTTTCAAGTACTACACTATACTAGTGGGTAAAACAGTCTAGGTTTCTCCATTCAAACAGCATATAGAAACAGGAGCTATAGGTCAAGTAGGTAGGGCATTTGGTTTGCATGCTGTCACCCTATGTTTGATTCCTGGCATCCCACATGATCTTCTAGCCCTTCCAAAAGTGCTGCACATGTGCAGAGACAAGAGTAACCCTTGAGAACCACAAAATATGACCTAAAAAATAATAAACAGAATATGTACTTCTTAGCATGGAGAAATAGAAGCGACCTTAAAAGTCCAGATCAGCTATGTGTTCATTTCAAGTCCATAACAAAAATCCACTATCTGGGAAATTATCCTGCTAATATATGGTAACAATGACTAGAATTGTAGAGCTATTTTATTTCAGTTTACATACTGCTCCAAAGAGGTCATTTAAAAATATCTGAAGCATCATGAATTGTGATACTCTTTTTGATCAAGTTTTGTACATACAATAGTCCAGCACCATACCCACCACTTTTTAGCACTATCTCTGAGCTCTTTCCCTATCTTCACCTCTGCCCCATTGGTAAAATAGTTCTCAGGTTATTTACATGTTATATACCACACATGAGAATTCATTTTGTATCTGTAGCTCTCTTTTTCAATGAATTTATTTAACAAGATACCCTCTAGATTCATCAACATTATGACAAGTTGTAAAGTTTTATCTTGTAGTTGATTAGTATTTTATTATGTATATTTTGATATAACATTGTTTTAGCTTGATAACACTCAGGGCTTACTCCTTGCTTTGAGTTTAGGGATCGCTTCTGTCTGTTCTCAGAGAACCATATGAGTTTCCATAAATCAAATCTAGGTTTGCAGCTTACAAAGCAAGTGTACTACTCACTGTATAATTAATCTGCACAAATTTTATCTAGTCCAAGTAGGAGAAAACAGTAACAAAAAGATATCTATTCCAAACGGAGAAATTAGAAAATTCAGAAGTCATGAATCAGTCAGAAGAGAGAGAGAAAGATCGATGTGCCATGAGTAGGATGAGCAAAAGGGAATGACATGGAGAAGTATATATGGACTTCATACTTCAGAGTAAATTTAGGTTTCATTCTCCATAGATTTTGGGTTTCAAGTCTAAATTAAACAGAAGTGATTAAATTTTATAAAACATATTCCCACTCACAATTAGAAATAACTGTGGGAACATTAAAAGAAGGGCGAACAGAAGCACCCATACCGGCTAACACACACCCCTATGTTTAGCGCTAACTTTCATTTTGTTCATAAAACTTAGCAACTTGGTTCAATTAGGTACCTGTTGAAGGAGCCAATGGAATTTAGATTTGAGTGATCCATTTCTATGATAAATTGGATGCTTTTGTAAATATAAAAGCCCCAAATTTACTGTATGAGGTTCAAAAGGAATAATAATAATAATAATCTGAATTAAAGGAGGAGCTGACTAAATACTTATTTTAAAGTAAAATCAATATGCTCCTCAAGATTCCACTAGAAAATTCTTTTGCTGGGATATTCATGTTTAAGAGTCTGTGAGTTTATACTTCTCTTTCCAATTTGCTATTTGTGGGTGGCCCACTGCTATTCTAAAGCCAAGGATCTGTGAGGCAATGGAGGGTATATATTGTTTCCTATATTTCCTATTATTGAATGTCTTTATTTGGGTTTTATTGTGGAGGACACCCGTGGTGTTCAGGTGTAACTGACTCTGAGTTCAGAATCACTCTTGTAAGCTCAGGGACCAAAAGGGATGCCAAGAATCAAACCCGGTTAGACTGCATCAAACCAAACACCCTCCCCACTGTGCTATCGCTTTAGCCCTAGAATGAATGCGTTTGAAGCAAAATATAGATGAGTGAGTATTGATTTCAAATAGTATTAGAAAGCTTTTCTGAAAAAATAATGCACTTTTGTACTTAGGTATCAAGAAAACATATTGTGTTCATTTTTGATAAAAAATAATTAAAAATAATAGTCAATTCTGTTGTGGATATTTTATTATATTAGCCAAATTTTGGAATATTGGTGATTCACAAATAAAGAACATTCAAAGTTCCTGATGGGCTGTGACAATGTTAATTTACACCTTGGAAGCACATGAGGTGTTAACTATATTTAAGTTGCACTTCAGTGGTTTGAAAGATAATTATTTTACATTCCTAGAATTTAGAAGGATTTCCAAAAATAGAGTATATCATCAAACACAAAGACAATAAAATACTAGAATTGCTGTTGCCTTAATATTTCTTTCCATTTGGTAATTTATCTAACACTTATCAAAGTACCTCTTTTTTTTTGTTTTGTTTTGTTTTTTGGGCCACACCCAGTGATACTCAGGGGTTACTCCTGGCTATGTGCTCAGAAATTGCTTCTGGCATATGGGATGCTGGGGATTAAACCCAGGTTCATCCTGGGTCAGTCAAATGCAGGGTAAATGCCATAACACTGTGCACTGTGCTATCGCTCCAGCCCCAAAATACTTAATATTAAATAGATAATGGCAAAAGTAGCATTTTGGAGAAAATTTTACCACCATTGATTAGATTTTTGTACCATCATGCTTATTAAATAAAATTTAGAGAAAATTAAAAAATTAGAAAGCACTCTTTTTTAATCATGTCTTGAAATAAATTTGAAGTGAAGATCAGTACACATTAAGCTGTAAAATATACTCATCTTTTATTTATGTGATTCTTTGTGGACAACAACGTAATAGTGGTACTTGAATAATTTTACTAAAATGTATGTTTCTAAGTTATATATTGAGGGACAATATATAAGTCAACAACAAGTCCTGGAGCAGTATTTTTCTTTCACCTAACTATTATAATGGTTAACTACTTTAAAATATTTGTAAGTGAATATAAACACATTTCCTCAAACACAAGTGTCCACTTGTCTCGAGACACTACATTATGACTGAGTTACTAGAACAATTGTTTCCGGATAATCTACTATGGTACTCAATAACCAAAAACAATTGTAGATCATTTCTCAGGAATATAGCAATCAAAATTCTAACTAAAAAATAAAAATATTTTGGCCAAATTAACAAGATTAAAGTTATTTTATACTTAAGTAGAGGTACTTCCTCTTTTATTCATAAAACACCAAAGAGCAGTGTATTATTGTGCTTGTACTTTCAAAATAATGTAATAAATATCAAGTACACACAATATTTGTTTCTCTTTCATTATTATTTTAAAATGTATGTACCAGTGGGATGGTTGATATGTACTTAATTCAATTTTTATCATTAATTTTTATTTTTGACCAAAGTGGATTACAAATCATTCACAGTAGTATTTTAAGTACATAGTGACATTGAATCAGAGTATTTTAAAATATATTTAAAATAAAAATATTCAGTAGATATTTCAGATTTTAAAGATTAATTAAAAATATAAGAATTAATTTTAATAGAAATTCTCAAACATAATGTAAGAGTCAGTTTGGAAACGTATCTCAAAGTGTTGGCTTTTATAATAACGAGATAGATCCTAAAACATTTCACAGTCCAATTAATGTCACTCATTACTTTATAGTCTTCCTCTGTGTTTTATAGAATTCAACAGCTTGAGTTAAATGAAAATTTAAAATCAGAGGTTAGATTTAGCTTGTACTTGAACATTGTATAATTCACTGAGCTGATGCCCACATTTGTCATTTGTTTACTTCAGTAAAATGCTGAAAGTTTACTTTACTCCTCCAAATAGATGCAAGAAAATAAAAGCCCTTAAAAGTTCTAAATCTTTGAATATTTTTGTGTGAAATGGTACACTGATATTAACACTGCACTTCTTGAATAAAATTCATAGGTAGTGCACAGAAATGTCTCTAATTTTCTTGGCTAAGGAAACACAGCTGAAACTGCCTTTCATGTTGCTAAGCAGCAATTTCTTAAGGTAGCAAGAGAGTACCAACAGGAAAAGTCCTTCCGTGTTGGGCATGCTGTGAAATCTTTCACTTCACTCATCCCTTTGACTTGTGAAACACCTGGCACCATTCCTAACATAGCTATTAAAACCTTTTCCAGTTCTCCCTGAAATCACAAAACCACATTTTCTTTTCAAATGAAAAATATATCACTTGAATTTTTTTCAATCCTCATTAATTTGATAAAATCTACAAAAATAAAAAATCTACAAAATTAATTACAATGATAATAATGACAAATACACTTCATAATCTTACTAAATGTCAAGCACAGCGAGAAATATTTTTCTATAGTCTACAAATTTTCCTGTATTTTACCATCTCAAGAGGATAATCAACACATTATGATTTTTCTAAATATGCAAAACTAAATTAAGGAAAATGCTAAAAATGTTAAGACAATGTTTTCATTCACTTGGAAATTTTGTATTTGTTGAAAGTCAGAGACATTTGTTACATGTATTATTTTAATCTATTAATGATTTAATTTTGTCAGTGTCCCTAGATTTAATTTTTTTCAGTGTTCCATTGCTTTCCTTTTTTTGTTTTGTTTTGTTTTATGGGCCACACCCAGTGACGTTCAGGGGTTACTACTGGCTATGTGCTCAGAAATCACTCCTGGCTTGCGGGACACCGGGGATCGAACCCAGGTCTGTGCTGGGTCAGCCGAGTGCAAGGCAAACGCCCTACCTCTGTGCTACTGTTCCAGCTCCAACATTACATAATTTTTGAAATGTTAAACCTATATTGCTAGTCAGTAAATCTGATGCTAGCATTATACTAATTGCATTATCATTAGACTACATTTACATTAGTTTGGAAAATAAAACATGTCTTTATCTTAATTTAGCTATAATAAACTAAAATTGAAACCCATTATATGTTAAAGTTAGATCTGAAGATTTAATATCAAACTTTTAATGATGCTTTTGTGTTTCATTGAACAGGAATACCATAGGTATTCTGTATAAAAAGGAAACAATTTCTAACTGAAGAGTTTCTGATCTAAATTAGATAAGACAAAACCAGGAAAATTAGATGACAATAGATCATGAGAAGTTGGTGTTAGTTTCAATTTGCTTCATTTTTATGGTACCAATTTTCTCAACTCACACTTCCTATCAATTTTTTGTCCAATAACCTTAGAAACATAACAAGAACTGAATTTGCTGTCTTTGTTGTTGTAAGTGAAATAATTGAGTATACCACAGAGTAATTATAAAAATGAGTAAGTCCTATTGCTCAGATTATTCTCATATTCTGAAAGTACATATATTTAAAAAATACATTTGAGAAACTTGGTGTTTTTTTTTTAAG
>NC_064852.1:34719383-34764383 GCF_024139225.1 Suncus etruscus
CTATGTTTTGCGTATCCAGAATGTTCATTTTGTATTCTGCCCTTTCCCACACCCCTACAAAGCTCTTTTTTACTCCTTAACTCTCTACCCCCCCAAACATCACTAACCTACATTACTCTTTTTAACTTCAGTAGTGTACAATCCTAATCACAGACCAAAGCCGTGCATTGTGTGTGACAACCCCTAACTGTTTCAAGATACATAAAATGGACACGTATTTCTTTAGAATATTTTGTGTTTTTTCTCTGACAGCTACAATTCTTACTAAATGTTGTCTTATACAGTGACAATACTAACCACTTTTTATCTTCTCTTTTTGAGCTATTTAACAAGGAATTTTGGTGAAAGAGTCCCCCAGTTTAATGCTTATGATTGAACCATATCATGGGAATCGTTGGAATTGTTCTTATGGCTCCCATATGCACCAATAACACCACGTGGCATTTCTCCTTTTTTGTATAGGCACATTAAAATGGGAAAATACTATACATACAAATAAGATCCTATCTAATAGAGATTGGCACACACAAATCTTGTAGTGCAAAGGGACCTTACACCCTGAACATTGACATAACGACCTGGCACAGACCTCAGAAGAAAGGGCATTTTTCCATTCACCCCTGAACCAGGGAAGCCATCCACAAAACATCCAGGCTGGTCTACAACATCACCTGGAAGCAATCCTCTACCACGGAAGACCCTACACTGCTCAGACATCGGCCTGCTCAAAAGAGACTTCCCTTAACACTGAGAAGACTTAACAAACAACGACCTGCTTACAGGACAGGGCTCCCTGCATTGCCCTTTGATTGTGAGGTGAAAGGAGAGGATGCTCCACATCCTGAATTCAATGTAGGATATGCAGATTCCAGGATCTTTAATACAGAAACATGATACCAACAACAGAGACTGTGTGAAAAACAAAAGTGTGTTGGCACTACAGACAATGTCTTGGATTGGACGATCTAGCTTGCCTGGAGCCTAGAGTTGGTCTTGTGCCAGGAAACTTCAGGGGTCGGGTCTCTTTGTATTTAGGCCAACGTTATTTCTTTCCATGTCCCTCATATTTTGGTGGGCCTATGCAAACAACAATTGCCACTCTAACACCATTTTTACTGTGCTCCTTTGACTCTAATCCTTAAAAAGAACCCACTTAAAATTTGAGGTTAACTTAAGCTAATATGCATGTATATGGAAATGTAAAAAAATACTATGCCTGTAATGTTTAAGGAGTTACATAAGTTTTATGGCTTTAGATTGCCTTGTGTGCTGTTAAGAAATATTATAATGTGTTACAATCTGGGGACTTGAGGGACAAAGTAATTGTACATAGATTCTGTCTTATTTATCTTAATGTTCTTTGGATGAAATTTCAAAGTTAAGATATCAGCAAGGGGACTTCTGAGAATTATGTTATGGGTGATTGTCCTTCCACTATAACTTTACCTTGTCCTCTTTCTTTGCATCCTTGTTCTCATAATTAAAAATAAAAAAATTAAAAAAATAAGATTGGTTCTAGTGCAACTTAGCATCAGATAGACAACTGGGTGGGCTGCAACCCCTCTTCGGTTCAGGGTGCAGACAGCTGGGTGGGATATGGCCTCAACCCTGGGGTATGGTTTCATCTGGCTATTATCAGCTGTTGTTTAGCCTTATATGGATATAATTCCCTGCATTTGCCCTGAAGTGTGGTTCCAGGAATTGGCCATTCTCTGGGCCTAGTATTTCTACATTAAAATTGCAGCCTGGTATTCCACGATTCAATGTTAATATGTACCTAAAATACTAACGTGAAGGATATGTAAGCCAATATGGTCAAAATAAAAATAAAAAAAATACATTGCAGCCTGTTGTGGCCACACTTAGGCTTACAGCAAAACCAGGTTTGTAGTATTTAACTTTCTTAAGCAAGCAGAATACAGAAGCCAAAGCCAGGTTATTTCTAATACTATTTCTAAGTAAAAGTACACCATTCTAGCATCATTTAGGTTACAGTTAATTCTAGATCTAGGATTCTAATATAGCTCTCAACAAACTAGTATTATTACTTAAAATTTTTGAAAACATCTAATCAAGTAGTTTCCAAGTTGAAGCGTTATTAATTAGAACTGTTTAAGAAAGTTCTAAAAGATACCAAATTACTGAACCATATCTTTATTAATGGGTTCACTAGAATCTGTAAATAATGTATATATAAATTACATATAAAACATGCTGTATATACCACTTATTTATGTACATATGTGCACATACATATATGTTGTTAATATGTACAAATATATACATTTATGTACTATTCCTACAAATGTTCATCTTCTGAAGTGATTCATGACTGGTCATGCTAATGAGTTAAAGTTCATTTCATCATTACCTATGTTTTCTGAGAAGATAGTGGAAATTGATAACTTCAGTTGAAACTTAAATTAACTTATGTTGCATAATAAATGTGAGAGGGAAGTAAGATATTTGAAGGGAAGTTGACTATCATCACTGCATCTATCCCAATGCAAGTTCAATGAATATTTCCTTAATTACTGAAGGTTTAATGTTGGATTACTGGTCTCACCTTAATCAATATTTATACACCACCATAGGGTGTGATCTGTTGATGGAATTATTGGATTATTCCCTATTTGGTATTCCTCTCCCACTCTAGGGTGGGCCTGGTTCTTGAAAAGCAGGGGACCCAGGTAGGTAGGTGCTCATTCTTTGGACTTCTTCCCCTGTTCTGCTTTTCTTCTTAAGAGTAGAAAGTTTGTGTAATGGGATTCCTTGCTTGAATTCTGGATTTCCTGAATCAATTCTTGTACCTTTTCAGTGTGTGGATTGTTTCCAATTCACATTGGCTTCCAGACCTGCACCTCACCAGATCCTCGTTTTGGAACCTGGGGCTTTGATTATAGTCTAACATATTATAAGACACAGATCTGTATACAGTGGGAGATAAGAAGATAATTCCTAAGGATTTTATCTACAGGAGACCCTTTTCCAGGCTTCACACTTCAGAAAATGAAAGGTCAGAGATAATCCTGAAAAGGCTTTTTGGAGTTTTCAGTACTGAAGCAGCAACTTCTGCCAAAACTCTTGTTTACCCATCACTTCTATCTTCCCTATTGTAAGAAAAAAGTCCATCTGCACTATGAGTCCTTTTTACCAGGCTAAGAACAAAGGCTTTAGTCTTACACCATGGAGCAGACACACGATAATGAAATGACATCCATACATATGATTTCAAAAATTAATATATGCAAAATACCCATCTTTTCTAGTGCAATCTATAGTCCATATTTGTTAAAATACAATGGTCCTGCATGGAGTCAATCTAGCTTCAATTTCAAGAAAATACAAAAAGTATATCTATATGGAAATAATACACTAACTGTCTAACACAAATTTTAAGAAGAAGAGAATTTCAGGTATTATAAAGTAATAGTAATTTAAATAGATATGTTTGGGGTGTGAGGTTTCAGGTGAAGTAGGGAGGAGAGAGGTTGAAGTGTCAAGAAAAAAAATTTCCCCTTCTCTCTACTCATTTCTGCCGCATTTGAAATGGCTTGGGAAAGACTTTGAACTTTGCTCTTTTCAGGAAAAAAATTCAGTACTAGAATTACCCAGGCCTTTCAGGTACGTCAGCTTTCTCTCAGAAAAAAATTATGGAGGAAATAAGCAGTGTCCTAGGGCAGGTGAGAAAGGGAGAGAGAATGCTAGTTCTCTAAAAGTGGAGAGAGAGCCCCAGAACACATCCCAGCAATAAAGCATGAAAATATACATCTTGAGGGCAGATGCAGCAACTTGAGAGTGCAGACACCATGTGCATGGACTGACAACACATTTGTGAGCCTCCTATGTTCCAATTTGAATTTTATAGCGTTTCTCCCAATGTGTCCCATGTGGGGCTTTCCATTCAGGTAAGTGTCCTGTTGCTAGAATGAGTGCTAGGAGGAAGGATTAGAGGTAGTTAATGGTCTTCTTTGATATTCCTTCCCTAGCCTTTATTCCTGCTGGAGCTTCTCTCAGTAGAGGGTCCAGTCTTCTCTGAGCCTGCAGTAACCATTCTTATCAATAATGAAGTAATTCCTCCAAATTCTCTTAGTTTTATTACAGTTCAAGAATTCTTGCCTTGGAGGTCCCTTCCCTGACTGACTGTGTCAGACTATCAAACTATACACTTCAGTGACTCAATATCAGAAATATATTTTAAAATTTCTCAATATTAAAAATTAAATCAAATCCATTGGTAAGGGAAATAAAAATAAGAAGAAACTAATGACAAATGAGAAATTTTTATACTTAAAAATACTTTTAAATACTCAAAAGCAGCAGAAACTTATGATTACTCTTTTATAGGCATACCACTGTAGGAGAGATGGGGACACTGGACCATCTTTTGGAAGCTGATACTTGTGGAGGGTGTGGCCTTGAAATATTTTTACATGAACCTTGCCATTATCAATATTGTAAATCAAGGTGCCTAAAATACAATTTAAAAAGAGTAGTAGAGTAGTAGGACAAGTAGAAGGACAAGATCACACAACTGGAATAAAAGTTAATACTTTCCTCCATCTGTCAGCAAGACCCCAGCCTGGCCAGCCAGGGCTATCCCCCCCTACCCCAAGGAGATGAGACCTGCCCACGGTCATGATGAAGATCACATAGGGAAGGTATATAGGGAGGTTCCAGCTTTCTGATAATCCTTAATATGCTTGGCTGTTGTCTAGGGGTACCTTTCTACTGCTCCCTTGTCCTTTCCTGATAGGCGACCTGGTATGGCCAGGTAGCTTGGAAGTAGGATTGTGAAAACCTAACATATGGCTTACACCATGTGGTCCTTACAAAATGGCTTCTCTCCCTACTCAGAACCTGAGAAGCCAGACATATGGCCTTGACAAATAGGTATCCCTCCTTGTTCAGAATTCAGGTCCCAACAAAAGAAACATATAAACATTAAAATTAAAATTATTACATTTTAATTATTAAAATTATAATTATCTAATTAAAACATTTGCAAAATAAAATTAAAACACCTCCACACAGCAAAGAAACTACCACAGAAACAAAATGGTAACCTAGCAATTGAGCTAATATATTTTCACACCATATAGTGGACAAAAGTGAAGCAGGTAGGTAGATAGGGAAGGGCTCCCCCATGGCAATGAATTTATGAAAGTAATAAAAACCGAGGGAGGGACTTCAGAGCATAAAAGCCGGCTATCCTTTGCAAAAGCTGGCTCCCTGTGTGTGACACCAGGCGGGGAAATCCGCGAAAGTACACCGGCCCAGTGGGGCTCAGCTGTGAAAGACTGTGAGTGTGACCTGTCTATGTCTGTCTACTGTCCTCTTGCGTGAAACTCTTGCGAGTGGGGCAAAAAGAGCCTCCAGAAACCTCGCTCGCCCAGACGCCATTTTCAGGGAGGGACTTCAGAGCATAAAAACCGGCTATCCTTTGCAAAAGCTGGCTCCCTGTGTGTGACACCAGGCGGGGAAAATCCGCGAAAGTACACCGGCCCAGTGGGGCTCAGCTGTGAAAGACTGTGAGTGTGACCTGTCTATGTCTGTCTACTGTCCTCTTGCGTGAAACTCTTGCGAGTGGGGAAAAAAGAGGCTCAGAGGAGCACGGCCGCTCCGCTTCGCTACGCGGCCGTGCACTCTTTCTAAGGAAAGAACTCCATTGCAACAAGAAGGAAAAATCACACTAAGAACGGCGCTATATCACAGAAGCAAACATTTCTCTCTGGACTGTCTTCTCTGTTACATGCTCGGGCCTAAGATTTGACCCAGTGTGAGGCTTCATCCACGGAGGACTCCCCTCCCTTAGAGGCAAGTCAGCCCATCCAGAAAGGGAGGAGCCAGAGGAGTGTGCTGCCTACATCATATAGACAATGAATACCACTACAACACGTAGAAAAACCCACAATACAAATGTGACAATGGGGAAACAGCGCAGGCCAGCATCAGACATAGAGAATGAAGATGACAATTCTGAGGACCAGATAATGACTGAACAACTAATCAACCTCTCAGATAAGGACTTTAGACTAGCAATATGGAAGGTGCTCAACAGACTCCAAGAAACCATGGATCGAGTTGAACAGAACACTAATAAGAACCAAGAAAATATGAAGGCAGAAATGACAAAACTCCAAACTGAAATAACATGTCAACTAACAGGCCTGAAAAACTCAGTAAACGAAGTGAATGACAAAATGGATAAGCTCTGGGACAGGGTATCAGAAGCTGAGAATAGACTTGGTGCTGTGGAAGATGAGATACATAACAATTCCATACAGCAGGAGAGATTGGACAAAAAACTTAAAGCAAATGAGCAGACAATGGAAAAATTAGTCAAAGAATGGGAACAGACGAAAATAGAAGTCTATGATAAGATCAACAGAAACAATTTAAGAATCATTGGAGTCCCAGAGACCCAGGAAGAAAATTTCCAGGAAGAATCAATGGTCAAGAACATCATTAAAGAGAAACTCCCAGAGCTAAAGAATATATGTGATCAAATCCTGCATGCCCGAAGAGTACCAACCAAAAGAGACCCCAGAAAAACCACCCCAAGACACATCCTAGTCACAATGACAAATCCCACAGATAGAGACAGAATTCTGAAAACAGCAAGATCAAAAGGGGAAATCATGTTCAAGCAAGCTTCCCTGAGATTTACAGCAGACCTGTCACCAGAAACGCTCAATGCCAGAAAGCAGTGGTGGGATATTGTGACAAGACTGAATGAAATGAATGCTTCACCCAGAATACTATACCCAGCAAAACTCACTTTCCGGTTTGATGGAAGAATACATGGTTTCACAGACAAAAAACAGCTCAGAAACTTCACAGACACAAAACCAGTCTTAAGAGAAAAACTGAAAGACCTAATCTAAGACAAGACTACCCAAAAGACACACCAAATTTTGAAATAAAGATGGCGTTAAATCCCAGGACAATTCTTTCTCTCAACGTCAATGGACTAAATGCACCAGTTAAGAGACACAGAGTGGCTAAATGGATCAAAAAACTCAATCCAACCTTCTGCTGCCTACAAGAAACGCACCTGAATAGTCAGAACAAACATAGACTCAAAATAAAAGGCTGGAGAAAAGTTATCCAAGCAAACAACACCCATAAAAAAGCTGGAGTGGCCATACTAATATCAGATAATGCAAACTTTATACTCAGGAAGGTTGTAAGGGACAAAGACGGACATTTTATATTAATCAAGGGGTACGTAGAGCAGGAAGAATTCACTCTCCTAAACATATATGCACCGAATGAGGGGCCAGCAAAATATTTAATACAACTGCTGACAAATCTGAAAAATAATATCAACAACAACACAATAATTGTGGGGGACCTAAACACGGCTTTGTCAACACTGGACAGGTCAACCAGACTGAAACCCAACAAGAATATACTAGACCTGAGGAGAGAAATGGAAGAAAGAGGCCTAGTGGATATATATAGGACACTCCATCCCCAGAAACCTGGATACACATTCTTCTCCAATGTACATGGGACATTCTCCAGGATAGACTACATGCTGGCACATAAAACATACCTCCATAAGATCAAGAGGATAGAAATTTTGCAGACTACCTTCGCTGACCACAAGGCTCTGAAATTATTTGTGAACTCCAAAGGGACTCAGAAGAAACACTTTAACACCTGGAAGTTAAACAGCCTCATGCTCAATAACCAGTGGGTCCGAGATGAAATCAAGGAGGAAATAAAAAGGTTCCTGGAAACAAATGACAATAAAGACACAAACTCTCAGAACTTATGGGACACAGCAAAAGCAGTACTGAGAGGAAAATTTATAGCTTTGCAAGCACACATCAGGAAGGAAGAAGGAGCTTACCTGAGTAGCTTAATGACACAGCTAATAGAACTAGAAAATGCTCAACAAAAGGACCCAAGAACAGGAAGACAGAAGGAAATAACAAAGCTGAGAGCAGAAATCAACGAAGTGGAAACTCAAAAAACAATCCGAAAGATCAACGAAAGCAGAAGTTGGTTCTTTGAAAAAATAAACAAGATTGATAGACCACTGGCAAACCTAACAAAGAAAGAGAGAGAGAGAAACTTGATAACTCGTATCAGGAATGAAAAAGGAGAGATCACTACTGATATGACAGAGATTCAAAGGGTAATCAGAAACTACTTTGAAAAACTCTACGCCACTAAAAATGAGAACCTGGAAGAAATGGATAAATTCTTGGACTCTTATAATCTTCCACGGTTGAAGGAAGAGGATGTAGCATATCTAAACACCCCCATCACCATTGATGAAATTAAAACAGTAATCAAATGTCTGCCGAAAAACAAAAGCCCAGGTCCAGATGGATTCACTAATGAATTCTATCAAACTTTCCAAGAGGAACTACTGCCAATCTTGGCAAGACTCTTTCATGAAATTGAACAAACAGAAACACTTCCAAATAGCTTTTATGAAGCCAACATCACCTTGATACCTAAACCAGACAGAGACGCTACCAAAAAAGAAAATTACAGACCAATATCACTGATGAATGCAGATGCAAAGATCCTCAACAAAATCCTGGCAAATAGGATTCAATGCCTCATTAAGAAGATCATCCACTACGATCAAGTAGGTTTCATCCCAGGAATGCAAGGCTGGTTTAACATCCGTAAATCTATCAACATAATACACAACATCAATAACAAGAAAAATAAAAACCACATGATCATATCAATAGATGCAGAGAAAGCATTTGATAAGGTCCAACACCCATTCTTGATCAAAACTCTCAGCAAGATGGGAATGGAGGGAACCTTTCTCAATATAGTGAAGGCCATCTACCACAAGCCAGTGGCAAATATTATCCTCAATGGAGAAAAACTGAAAGCCTTCCCTCTAAATTCTGGCACAAGACAAGGCTGTCCTCTCTCACCACTCCTATTCAACATAGCACTGGAAGTACTTGCTATAGCGATTAGGCAAGAAAAGGATATCAAGGGAATCCAGATAGGAAAGGAAGAAGTCAAGCTCTCACTGTTTGCAGATGACATGATACTCTACTTAGAAAACCCTAAAGACTCTATCAAAAAGCTTCTAGAAACAATAGACTCATATAGCAAGGTGGCAGGCTACAAAATTAACACACAAAAATCAATGGCCTTTCTATACACCAACAGTAATAAAGAAGAAATGGACATTAAGAAAACAACCCCATTCACAATAGTACCACACAAACTCAAATATCTTGGAATCAACTTGACTAAATATGTGAAGGACCTATACAAAGAAAACTATAAAACTCTGCTCCAAGAAATAAGAGAGGACACACGGAAATGGAAACACATACCCTGCTCATGGATTGGCAGGATTAACATCATCAAAATGTCAATACTCCCCAAGGCATTATACAGATTTAATGCCATCCCTCTAAAGATACCCATGACATTCTTCAAAGAAGTGGATCAGACACTTTTGAAATTCATTTGGAACAATAAACACCCTCGAATAGCTAAAGCAATCATTGGGAAAAAGAATATGGGAGGAATTACTTTTCCCAACTTTAAACTGTACTACAAAGCAACAGTTATCAAAACAGCATGGTATTGGAATAAGGATAGGTCCTCAGATCAGTGGAATAGGCTTGAATACTCAGAAAATGTTCCCCAGAGATACAACCATCTAATTTTTGATAAAGGAGCAGGAAATCCTAAATGGAGCAGGGAAAGCCTCTTCAACAAGTGGTGTTGGCACAATTGGATAGCCACTTGCAAAAAATTAAACTTAGACCCCCAGCTAACATCATGTACAAAGGTAAAATCCAAATGGATTAAAGACCTCGATATCAGCCCCAAAACCATAAGATATATAGAACAGCACATAGGCAAAACACTACAGGACATTACAGGCATCTTCAAGGAGGAAACTGCACTCTCCAAGCAAGTGAAAGCAGAGATTAACAGATGGGAATATATTAAGCTGAGAAGCTTCTGCACCTCAAAGGAAATAGTGCCCAGGATACAAGAGCCACCCACTGAGTGGGAGAAACTATTCACCCAATACCCATCAGATAAGGGGCTAATCTCCAAAATATACAAGGCACTGACAGAACTTTACAAGAAAAAAACATCTAACCCCATCAAAAAATGGGGAGAAGAAATGAACAGACACTTTGACAAAGAAGAAATACGCATGGCCAAAAGACACATGAAAAAATGTTCCACATCACTAATCATCAGGGAGATGCAAATCAAAACAACGATGAGATACCACCTCACACCCCAGAGAATGGCACACATCACAAAGAATGAGAATAAACAGTGTTGGCGGGGATGTGGAGAGAAAGGAACTCTTATCCACTGCTGGTGGGAATGCTGTCTAGTTCAACCTTTATGGAAAGCGATATGGAGATTCCTCCAAAAACTGGAAATCGAGCTCCCATACGATCCAGCTATACCACTCCTAGGAATATACCCTAGGAACACAAAAATACAATACAAAAACCCCTTCCTTACACCTATATTCATTGCAGCTCTATTTACCATAGCAAGACTCTGGAAACAACCAAGATGCCCTTCAACAGATGAATGGCTAAAGAAACTGTGGTACATATACACAATGGAATATTATGCAGCTGTCAGGAGAGATGAAGTCATGAAATTTTCCTATACATGGATGTACATGGAATCTATTATGCTGAGTGAAATAAGTCAGAGAGAGAGAGAAAAACGCAGAATGGTCTCACTCATCTATGGGTTTTAAGAAAAATGAAAGACACCCTTGTAATAATAATTTTCAGACACAAAAGAGAAAAGAGCTGGAAGTTCCAGCTCACCTCAGGAAGCTCACCACAAAGAGTGATGAGTTTAGTTAGAGAAATAACTACATTTTGAACTGTCCTAATATTGAGAATGTATGAGGGAAATGTAGAGCCTGTTTAGGGTACAGGCGGGGGTTGGGTGGGGAGGAGGGTGATTTGGGACTTGGGTGATGGGAATGTTGCACTGGTGATGGGTGGTGTTCCTTTTATGACTGAAACCCAAACACAATCATGTATGTAATCAAGGTGTTTAAATAAAAAAAAAATTAAAAAAAAAAAAAAAAAAAAAAATAAAAACCAGGTAGTCTAAAAAGATTAGTAGTGATCTAGGCCTAATAAGATCTTTAACTGGATCCAGATAAGATCCAGAGAAGACTGGATCCTTTCCAATAGAAGTTCCAGTGAGGAACAAAGGCCAGGGAAGGAAAGTCAAGGAACTAGATCATCAACTGCTCCCAACACTGCCCTGTGGCAACCATTCTAGCAAGGACCTCATTTCCTTAAGAAAAAACCTATGTGGAGATGTGGAGTAGATAGGTAGAAAAAATCTAGATAAACAACTTGTAAAAAAGGGCCCCGGCACATGGTACACATACCACCATCATCATCATCACCACCACCACCACCACCAGCCCCCGTTTCCCCTTTTGTGATGTGTACTTTTCCACTTCATGCTGAGTTGTGTACCCAGAACTTGCTCCACATTTGGAGAAGCCTATGTCATCCTTTGAACCTCTCTCCCCTTTCTCTGTATCTTCCAACAAAACCTCTTTTCACTTCACTGGTGTCTCCTTCCAAAATCTTTTCTGTGAGAAAAAGTTATGAACCGTAAAGGCCTTTTCCAGTAGTGGTGGTAGTTGAGACAGAGAGAGAAAGCAGTAGATTCCTTTCTTGGGACTGCTGCCTCTCTCTTTCACACTTTATATATCACTCTGGCATCTCCACCAGCATCAAAGTGATATACAAAATTAATAGAGAAAATTGAAATAAATTCATAACAGAAAGTAAATGATTCAAAATACAAACAAAAGACCTAAGTAGACATCTCTCCAAAGAAGATATACAGATCAGTCACAGAAAGTGTAAAAGGTTTCATAATTACATATTATCAGCAAAATGCAAATAAAAGTCACAGAGTTATATTACTCATAGAGGTGAGAATTATCTATAACAAAATGATTGGAAACTGGGGTTGGAGCAATGGCATAGCAGGTAGGGCTTTTGCCTTGTAATGAACAACTCAAGCTGGATCTTCAGTATCCCATAAGGTCCTGTGAGCCTGCCAGGAGTGGTTTCTAAAAGCAGAGCTAGGAGTTACCCCTGAGTGTGGTGTGGCCCAAAGACCATATTTTAAAAAATAACTCAAAAAGACAGTTTTATCCCAGAATTTATTATAGCTAAAACTTGGAAATAAACTAAATATATAAAAATATATATAAAATATATATACCTATTGATATGTGGCTAGATAAAGAAATGATGGTATATATAGTTAATTAACATGTATACTATGTGAATTCAAAAGAAAAAAATTCATGACTTTTGAAAAATCAAATATAAGTTATTAAAATTAAATAACTAAGGAAGAGAACAACAGTTTATTCACAAGAATTATATAATAACTAAAGCAAAGAAACTAGCAAAAATCACTAACTTCTAGACAGTGAAAATGACTGTAGTTTATAGAAGGAAAAGTGTGTGAGTAGAATAGGTGGATATGCCTTTGGGATAATGGGATTGTAGTCAACTTTGGGAGTAAGTGTGGTGAAACTCATATGTATATAGAAGTGCCAAGCTATATGTCTTAAATTTTATAATTGTGTAAAATGATGGTAAATGAATAATTTCTTTTAAATTTGCATACTTCATTTATATCTGATTTAGCTTGAATTCTTTTAAGAATAAATCTAGATGTCGAGAAATCTTAATGTCTATTTATGGTATCTATCAGGTAACATAATATTCATTTATTTCACTTTAATATTCAAAAACTTAATTTGTCCATAACATTTAATAAATTCAAAGGCAAAGGCAGCTATTTGGGCAATTTTTTTAGTCTAAATTTCGGTGTATATATTAGTAATTTGCCTAAGTTAACATTTTGGAGTGAATACAAGTACACTGAATAATATTGCCCTAGAAGTTAGGAAAAAAAAAGCTTATTTCTCAAAATTTGGGGCTATTTATTCTAGTACATGATTATTTTTAAATGACAGTAGCCAACTAAGATTTATCTAAAGATCTCAAGAAACTTCTGATAGGCTTTGGCTATGCATTAAATATTTACCTTTAATTAACCATCTAGATCTTCTAAACACAGATACTAAGTAATTATGTTAATTGGAACAACAACTTTAAAAATATTCTAACTCAATACTAATAAAATATGTTCATTATTTGAATAATGTACATGAAAATGTGCAAATACATGCATTTGCAATGAAATGCAAATAATATATTTCTTATTCTTTTTTAATTTAAATTATTTATTTAAAGAAAATGTATCACACTGTTGACATAACTGATCATAATACATTTGTTTTGGGGTGACAGAAAGCAAAGTTATTAAGAAATAGAAAGAGAACAGAGAACTAAAAATATGGAAGAAGGGAAGAAAATTTATTAGCAGTTATATTTGTGAAACTTTATATTTTTTATTCTTGAAAGACAAAATATACAAACCTTATTAGCATTTATATATATTATGTGAATTAAAACATAAAATTGTACTTTTGTTTGTTTGTTTTGGTTTTGGATCACACCCAGCAGCACTCAGGGGTTATTCCTGACTCTATGCTCAGAAATCGTTCCTGGCAGGCCCGGGGGACCATATGGGATGCCAGGATTTGAACCACCATCCTTCTGCATGCAAAGCAAATGCCCTACCTCCAGACTATCTCTCCAGCCCCCAAATTGTACTCTTTTTGAAACAAATAGATCAACCATGATGTTTGGTCAGGGTTTAGGAATTAGAGTCAGAGATATAATTTTGTAATGTACTACTTGTGAAACTTTAAATCATTGTATTCTAATTAAGTAAACAACATAGGTAGAAATTTCTAATTCTAAAACACTACAAAGATGTTACTGTGCATGCAATAATTCAGTTTAGTGCTGGGCACTGTGTATAGTCCTCAAACATCACCCAAGTGACCCATAAGAATGGAGCAAGAAGTAACCTCTGAACACTGTCAATCATGGCTCCAAAATATAAACATAAATTAATTATAAAATTAAACACCAGGTATGAGCCCAGCCAATAGCATAGAAGGAAGAAAAATAAAGCAGACTATTGACCAACAGTGGCAGAAGTGGCTGATTTGCAGGCAGTGTTTAAACATAAAAAAGCACCATTTCGAATTTACCTGAGGTGTGTGAACCCAGCCAAGAGCATAGCTGGGAGAGAAAAAAAAAAAAAAAACATAGGATGTTGACCAACAGAGTAAGGAGCTGCTATGGGTGGTATTTGTACTAAAAAGAAAAAGCACCACTTTGAATTGTACTGAGGCCTGTGAGTCCAGCCAAGAGCACTGCCACTCTGAATCTGTGGGTTTCTTCTAGTCAACCACAACGCATTAAAAACAGCATTGAACTACAAAGTTCATAATGGGAAAACAATGCAGAATTCCAGCAAACCTTGTAACTAAAAATGCTAGTTCTGAAGATGCTAGATATAAAGACACAACAAACATCAGCCACTGACATAAACTCTTTGATCAGGACTTTAGAGAAGAAATACTGTACAAATAACTTAATGAAACCATGGACGTCTCAAGAGGATTTGAGTGTAGAAATGAGAAAAGTTCAAACAAATATATCACGGGTGAAAACATGGTAAGTAAAATAAAAATCTCGACAAAAAGCAGAGTTACAGATGCTCAGGATAAAATCAGTGAAGCGAAAGATGAGCTGCATAACAACTCCATAAAAAAAGAAGAGACTGAAAAAGAGACTTAAAATAAATAATCAGAAGGAGGGAGGACAATTCGGTGATGGGAATTCCCCTGATGTTATGTTAATATGTACCTAAAATATTATTGTCAACGATATGTAAGCCACTATGCTTAAAATAAAAATATGTTATTAAAATAAATAAATAAATCAAAAAAAGAAAAGAATTTTTAGGTTAAATTTAAAGAAAATAAATGTGTGTTTCATCTACCAAATAAATAAATAATCAGAAGATGGGAAAAATTCTTCAAATGATGTAAACGGATGACATTAGAACTTTGAAACCAACTCAACAGAAACAACATAAGAATAATTGGAAACCCAGGAAGAAAACTGGCATGAAAAATCAACAGTCAAGGACATAATTCCTGAGAAGTTATCAGAGCTCAAGTGTGCATGCAACCACATCCTGGATTCATGATGAGTACTATATAAAGAGATTCAAAGAAAAGCATCCTAAGGCACATCCTAATCACAATGAGGAAAACCACAGATAAAGATAGAATACTACAAAGAGTGGTGAGTGCAGTTAGAGAAATAGCTACCCTGAGAACTATCATAGCAATGTTAGTGAGTGAGGGATGTACAAAGCCTGTCTCAAATACAGATGGAATGGGAAGGGAAAAGATGGGGCAGTGGTGATGAGGAGGTTGCACGGTGAAGGAGGGTGTTCTTGTTATGACTGAAACCTAACTACAATTATGTTTGTAATCACAGTGTTTAAATAAAATTATTTAAAAAGAAAAAAGAAAAATATGTTTTTGAGATATCAATGTAGTATATTTTTGTCTATAAACTAAAGAAAATATTCAGTGTAAATGAATCTGACCATATTTGAGTTGGAAAAAGTACACTTCAAACAATGGTAATCTTTAAACTCTACAGCTAACTGATGTTTGAAAACTGGGACAAACTTCTATGAAATTATTTATAATCAGTATTCTCCCAAAGTTTTACCAAAACCTAAATAGTAATTAGAAAGCCATAAAAAAGAATACTAAAAGCAGCAAATCAAAAAGGGAAATTATATACAACAAAGCTTTCTTAAGATTTATAGCAGATTATTATAAACAACTCTTAAGATCTTGGTGAGATATAGTGACAAAATTCAATGAAATGAATGCTTCACTAAGAATAAATACCCAGCCATTTGGCCATTTGTATTTCTTCTACGAGGAAGTGTCTATTCATTTTTCATATTTCATTTTATGAGGTTAGATGTTGCTTTTTGTTGTTATTGTTGTTTAACTCTGTCAGTACATTGTATATCTTAGATATTAGCCCCTTATTTGATCAGTATTGAGTGAATAGTTTCCCCCATTCTAGGTGGCCTTTGTATCTTGTCACTATTTCCTTTGAGGTGAGAAGCTTCTCAGCTTAATATAGTCCCATCTATTTATCTTCACTTTCAATTGTTTAGACAGTGTTGTTTCCCCCTTGAAGATACCATTAGTCTCAATGTCATGGAGTGTTTTACCTATGTGTTGTTCTATATACCTTATAGTTTCAGGTCTGATATAATTCATTTTGATTTGACATTTGTGCATAGTGTTAGATGGAGGTCTGAGTTTGCTTTTCTACATGTGCTGACTTGTTGTCCCAGTACCACTTATTGAAGAGGCTTTCCTTGCTCCAGTTTGCATTTCTTGCCCCTTTATTAAAGATTAATTGCTTGTATGTCTAGGGAATTTTCATTCATCTTTGAAGGAAGGATACACAGCTTCACAGAAAAACAACAGTTTAGAAACATTATAATCTTAAAACCGACCTTAAAAGAACTTAAGGTTTTTACTTGAAGGCAAGGCAGACCAAACCAACACAACTAATTCCTACAAAAATATGACACTTAATCTCATGACAATAACTCTTTCAATGCCATTGAATAAAATACAATGAAATGAAGAGACAAAGTTTGGCAAAATGGACAAGAAATACAACATTTTACACACTTCAAGAAACATATCTGAATAGTCAAGAGCAAAAACAGATTCAATGTCAAAGGTTGGAGAATACTCATTCAATAACTCCATTTAAAAGGCTATGTTGTCCATACCAATATAAGATAACACAGTAATTAGGCTTAAAATGGTTATAAAACAAAGATTTATATTTCTTAATAATATAGGGGTATGTACACCAGAAGGACATCACACTCCTAAACAGATATGAATCCAGTAAGGAACCAGCAAAATATTTTAAACAATTGCAATTAGAGTAGAGAAGGGTCTACTATCACAATGATATTTGGATCTGATAACTCTGGACAAGAACTGAGTGTCGGAAGGGGATAAAGTGATATACATGGCATCCCTCCATTGACAATATTGCAAACCACAACAGGGAGAGAGAATGAGAAAAAGAGAGAAGTAAAATGCCTCTCTGAGAGACAGGTGGGGAGGGTGGTTTAGAGGAAAACTGGGGACGTTTGTGATAGGAAATGTGCATTGAACTGCAAGCCAGTGTCTAAAAGAGAAAAACAGGAATATAGAGAGAGTAGCAAAGAGAAATAGAGAAGAAAAATGTATGCTCCATATATAGCAAGAGTGGGCATCAGGGAGGGTGAGAGGGAAACTGGTAACATTAGTGGTAGGAAAAGTGGTTAAAATTGTTGCACATTGTATGATGATAGGTCAATCATAAACAACTTTATTTGTGAAAAAAGACAACTGTACTATGAGCAGCCTTGTAACCGCAATGTTTAAAAAATAAAATATATGGGGGCCGGAGAGATAGCATGGAAGTAAGGCATTTGCCTTGCAATCAGAAGGTCGGTGGTTTGAACCCCGGCATCCCACATGGTCCCCTGAGCCTGCCAGGAGTGATTTCTGAGCAAAGAACCAGGAGTAACCCCTGAGCGCTGCTGGGTGAGACTCAAAAACCAAAAGAGAGAGAGAGAGAGAGAGAGAGAGAGAGAGAGAGAGAGAGAGAGAGAGAGAGAAAATATGAAAGAAAATTTCTCTACAATGAAGCAACAGATAGAAATTTAAGATTGTTTTTTATAATATATACTACTTTCTTTTTTTTTTCCTTTTTTATTGAGGATACAAGTCTTTCACAGTTGTATTTCAGGCATTTAGTGACACTGTATTAGGGCCATGCTCAGTGTTGACCTCCCTCCATCATAGTTTTCATGCATCCCATACCTTCACCCCTAGCCCCAGGACTACCAGTGCAACAGGTCCATTTTGTATTTAGCTTGTTATAGTTTGGGTCCATTGATTCTATTGGGTATGTATATCTGACCATTTTTTATCCACTCAATGCTCCTGAGACTGCTTAGCCCCTGGGCCCCATCCACTTTTTTCCTTTTTCAATTTGTAGGAAAATATAGAAATATGTGATAGAAAAAAATAATTCAAGTTCTATGGTTCTATTAAAAGGGCAGAGTCCTATTTATAATATAAATAAAATTAATAGAAAAAAAGAAAAAGGCGGGGGAGAGTGGCAGATATAGGTTTGTTTTAGTTTTTGTTTTTGCATAGGCACAGTAAAAGTTGGGGAAATTAGAAAGGATATTCCATTGGCCTTAAGAGATATAGGGTATCTCTACCCATGAAGCATACTGTCAGAAGACAGACTACAGGTTCTGAGCATGTTGACTGTCCAACCTCAATCTCTCTCTTTATGGTCCTAGAAAAAGTTCTGCTCAGTTGCAATTGTCAAAGTCAATCTTCTGTAGTTAGAGATCTTGGTTTTTGCACAGGTCCAAGAAAGAAGCCTAAGATAAAGTCTTTCTTTGTGGTCTCAGGAAAAGTTCTGCTTAGTCACAGTTGTTGTACTCAATCTTTTATAACTAGAGATATTGTCTCTTGCACAGATCCTAGAATGAAGTGCCTTCTGATTTCATCTCACAGTTGGTGGTAAGGTAGGGCAACCTGACCTTAGATCAAGTTGTTATTGTTTCCTCATCATTGGGGTGTCATATGCACCTACCCTGAGCAAGTTGGTGCCAGGGCAGCATTCAGGCCTCCCTGAGAAGGAGTTTGATTCCTGGTGCTGGTGCTATAAACTGTGCAGATACCAATGTTGGATCTGAGATTCAGGATTGGATGAACGATGTCTGATCTATTGACACCTAAATCAAGTCTCCATGACAAAATTTCAGGGTAAAAGGCAGTCCTACACTATAAAATTTATGAGTTCCTATCCCTATTAGATAAGATCTTCTTCCTATATATGAGATTTACCCATTTTGGTGTGCCTATGCAAAATGTTACAATTCCACATGATACTCCTGGTGCATATGTAGGTGAAAATAACAAGCAAAGAAATCTCTATAACCTGATTTTAACCTGAGCTCATAACCCAACCAAGATTTTTCTACAGGAATTTCCTACTAAGCAGATCCAAAGCAGGGATGGGGAAGATACCTCTATATATATGGAAATAGACACTAAAAATTATAATATTAAGGAAATGCATCTACAAAAATATACAAAAGAAATATAGAAATCTCTATTAAGCCTTTTGAGATAGTTGGAAGGTGTTGTAGAGAATTCAGAGCACAGTTTTATCCCATCCCATGGTCCTTTGGAGTCTGAGAAATATTTCAAAGAACTCGGGAATCAGGTAGTGTTCTCGAGCTGAGGGTCTCTCGGGAAGATAATCCCTTAGCAAGCAAAAGTCTGCAGTATGGGGAGGTGAGAACAAAAGAGCCTCACAGAATGGGTCTGCAGAAGCAGTTTCTGCAGGTTCTTCCTAGAGTGAGACATATCGGGTGGGAGGATGTCCTTTCACTTTGGGAGTCAGCTAGCAACTTGCTGGAGTAGTGTGAAGTTTCTGATTTCTGAGGAGTTAAGAACTGAGGGTGAAGAGGGTTAAATAGGGGGAGATAGAGGATCTGGTTTGGGGGTGGTCAGAGGATAGAAGATTTGTAAGGTAGTAGATGAGGGGTGAGGAGGAGGGATATTATAATACATACTACTTTTATTCAGTGAATAGAATTTTTATTTAACACTCTTTATTATAACAAGATATTTTGGGTAGGTATATGAAGGTTCAAGATGGCAGAGACTGGGTGACTGGCCAGCAGGAAGGGTGTATGAGCATATGATTCATTTCCCCTCTGGGATTGCTTCTCCCAGGCCTAGAATTGCAGAAGATTTTGTAGTTTTGCCTTGTTTTTTAATTTTTTAATGAACAGGTAAATGTAGCATGGAGATCTGTATCATGCACCAAGTGGAAAATTTATAAACTCTAAAGACCAAATATATTAAGAAGGCTGTAAGAGAAAATTAAGATAACAAAAAAGTCCAGTATTTGATTCTAAAGATGAAAAACCCAAATATTTTTCATAGCATGAAGAAACTGAATGAAACATCATTTAACCCACAATACAGTTAAAGGAGAAGATGCTAAAAAGACAAATGTAAAAGTATTGCATGAAAACTTTGATCACATGAGTACAAAAAGAGAATTCTTTTACAAAGAACAAAAAAAAACCCTTGCAAGTAGAATATTGATTAAAAAAACTTCAACTCAGCCAATATTTTGATGCTATCTAAAATGTTCATCATGTAAAAGTGGAGAGCATTTGTTTGCCAGTTATGTCACAAGCTCCTTACAACATCTTGACCCAGAATATTTCACCACCATTCACTTATAAAACAAGAGGCATGACAGAATAATTCTCTGATACTTTTTTGGGGGGGAACCTGTGATCTGATATTTTGTAATTATGGTTTCTATAGATTTCCTCCTCAATCATGGCAGCATCATATCCTCTGCTTTGTGTCACTGAATAAAGTTGGGAGGATCATTTAAAATGCTTGTGTTTGGCAAGGAAATAATTTGGAAAAGTCCATGAATGAGAGGTCCAAGCAAGAAAAGGAACTAAAAGAATGCGAGAGAGGAATACTTGGAGGTAGAGAGGGATGTAGACTTAGTGAGAGTCCCTGAGAAGAAGAAAAAGGAGATTGACATGGAAAAGGAAATAGGGAAGTTTCAGAGTCAACCTGGTGATGGTCCTGGAAGTCAAAGTCAAGATAGAGTTCCTCAGAATCCTGACATTCCAAGAGACTTAAGGAGTGGAGACATTCCTGGTGGTAGTCCAAGACAAAGGCTATAGGTAACCCAGGTGAGTTGGACAGGTGGAGCAGACGATGTTTAAGAGGAGATTGTTAAGCATGCAAGGTGCTTATTTCTAAGAAAGAACATACTGCGGAGTGTTTGCTGCTGTGAAGCTGAATATTTTCTATCAGAAAGTGAATCCTCTTTATGTTATTTATGTGATGGCTTTTATGTGTTTGTTTCAGAATCACTGACATTCTTTTTGTCATCAACTCTGAACTTTCCTCAGTTCCTAAGAAATTTTTCATTTCTCCTTAGGGATTTCTTGACCTGCAACTCCAAGTAGCATGGCTTTAACATAATTCACCTCTTTTTTTTTTTTTTTTTTTGGTTTTTGGTTTTTGGTGTTGGGCCACACCCGGTGAGGCTCAGGGGTTACTCCTGGCTATGCACTCAGAAATCATTCCTGGTGAGGGGGTCCATATGGAATGCCTGGAATCCAACCTAGGTCTGTCCTGGGTGAGCTGCATGCAAGGCAAACACCCTACCACTGTGCTATTACTTTAGCCTCAATGATTCACCTTTTTTATATTCTTTTTCTTTCTTGATTTTTCGAGTATATCTGAAAATCACACTCTTGGGCCTGACCTTTTTTTTAATTTTTGGTTTTCTTTGTTTGTGTCCCCCAACTACTACTATCACTCTGGTGCAGAAAATTGCCCCCCACTTACTTTCTCCTTATATGCCAGTGTGAATGACGTCAGTACTGTCATTCTACTTATTGAATCAACTACTTAAAATACATATTATCTTAACTTGTACTATAAACATAACCAATATGACCCCCCCTGAGCAAGGTCGGGACTATATATCATGCCTTCTTCTAGTCTCTGTAAGGAAGACCTAGAACAGGTCCCGGAGAGATAGCACAGAGGCGTTTGCCTTGCAAGCAGCCGATCCATGACCAAAGGTGGTTGGTTTGAATCCCGGTGTCCCATATGGTCCCCCGTGCCTGCCAGGAGCTATTTCTGAGCAGACAGCCAAGAGTAACCCCTGAGCAACGCTGGGTATGGCCCCAAAACAAAAAAAAAATAAAAGAAAAGAAAGACCTAGAACAATATATCTGAAAGACATGAGCAGAAGGTGGCCTCAGGAGGAGGACTGGGTGGCAAATATAAAACACCATGTCCTCAAATAGGAATTTTAGAAAGTGCATGAGTTAGAGAAGCATTTGCTGAAGCTCTTGCCAAGTCATCACCTAAATCTGATACATCTATTTCTGTTTAAGAATAAACTAAGGATGATGCCTGTAAAGCTTTCACATTAGAGATGGAAGGGCTATTTGTGGTAACTGCAGATGCCAGAACAGGCTTCTGATCCCATCAGTGGTTCTTGAAGAGGCTCTTATTCAACGTAGGCAAAGAGCTCCTTTCCTGGTAGTGTATTTTCTCGGTTACTTCAAGGAATATCAGAAAGTTTATTATTGCTCATAATTTACTCCATATAAGAGAATATTTCATTGAGAATAGATTGGTTATGAAGCAGTGCTTCATACTTCTTCAAATTACCACCTTTATTGTTTTTCAAATCTTTGTAAACCTGTGATTGGAATCTTTGTTACTTTTCTACATATGTAACATGGTCACTAGACTAGAGATTTCTGAAAACGCATTTCATTTTCCCCGTCTGCCCTTTTGTATTTTAGGTATTCTTAAGATTTTCTTGTAAATACTTTGCATGATTGCAATAAAATGTGTGATGATTCCATTTCATAATAAAAAGCAAAGTGTGTTGGAAGAAAATATATACTCCTTTGATTAGGATTATTTCACAGAGACTTAAAAATTTAAATGATGTCTATAAACTTGTCTTTTATATCTTTCCCAGACTAAATATGATTCATCTCTGTAGGGATAATTTGTAATATATAAAATATATGATGTAATAAATGAATATTTATTAAATTATTCCAGCCTTTGAAACTTCTTCCTACCATCTACTACCAGGAATTACTAATATAGTCTAAATTATGTTATGATAAACTTATTCAACTGCCATCCATGATTTGCACTAGTCTATTCCTGAAAATAAAATTTATGTCTTGAATCAATTTGAACTATCATTATTAAGAAAATTAATGTTCATTCATACTTTGAATGTTTTATCTTCATTTAAACCTCATCTTTAAATCGCCTACATATAAACCATTATATTTGTTTAAACAGGGAGACATTAGTACTCCCTCTGCTGGTTCTTCAGAGAAAGAACATAACTGAAACATTTGCAAAGTCACTGACTGGGTGATAAAGGCTTTCTTGTCTGAAGGACAATGTCAGATTTCTGGGATGCAGCATGATAATTGAGCTTTCTGTGCAGACTGATCTGAACAAAAACACTGCATTGGTATTTGTGAGAGATATAAAGGCATTATGGGAAGAGATCTTTTAAGTACAAGGCTAGAAGAGCTATTATGTAAGAAAAACCTGAGAAAACACAGTAAAAATAAATAAATAAATAAAACCCAAGTTTCTCTTAAAATAATGAGCATATACAATAATAATGATGCTTTTCTGTATCTGAGTAGCCTTTACTTTTGCAGTCCCAAATAATAAACATAGAAAGTACACTAATGTTGCAGTAGAGATTAATTGCCATTATCTACTTGACTTTAATAGAAAGAACTATAAGCTAAAATATTAAAAATATTATTTCTTTTGTTTTCTACATTTCAAATGATACATTTTTCTTTTAAAAAGTTTTTTAAAGTGTTCTATGACCACATATTTATATGTTAATTAATATCTAAATTATAATGAATGCTCCAGGTACTGAAACAAAGCATCTTCCAAATAATGCATAATTTAATCCTCACAGCATTCTTGTGTTAGAGACGCTTTTGTTATTTCTATTATAAAAATAAAAAACTAAGCACAGAATCAATTATTCCCAAATTATTATGTCCAATATCAAAAGTAAATCATGGAAAACTCACTAGAGTCACGTCAAACACAGAAAATAAATTACTTGAATATCACAGAACTTTTTATAGAATGCCAAAAAATTTTGATAAGCTGTGTTCTATTTTATAAACTAAAAGTATTTTATAGACCAAAAATATTCTAAAATATTTTATAGTCTAAATCTATAAACTAAAGCTATTTTATAGTTTTATTTTTATGTAAACTAAAATATTATTGAAAAGTACACATAGGTATCAATAAAATTATATTTATATTACATGGTTAAATATAAAAGTAATATATAAATAAATTTCAGATTTGGAGACAGATCTTATGTCTAAACTGTCTTCAATTCTTAAAAATAACTCCATTAAGCCTGGTTTCATTATAATTTTTTCATTAACTAATTCAAAAGTTGAAAATTCTTCTGAGTATGTTGTTTTTTTATCAGTTCTAAAGTTTTACAGATTCTTCCTTCAATACAAACAAAAAATTGTAAGAGTTAAAATTTATTGACTATCCTACACATGATTAGGAACAAATGTTGTATTTAGTCTTATCATATTTTTCCATAGGTATTCCAATATAATTTATTAGAATATTGGCTTTTCAAATGAATTGAAATAATATAAACTAAAGCAGTACCAATGTACACAGTAACAAAAATAATGAGATTGAATTCCTATAAATGACCTAAATGGAAGCTACCTAAATATCCTCAACTGGTGAGTGGATAACAAACTATATTATAGCCATTAGCTTCCCTATCCACCAAAAATGTAAAAGAAATCTTGTTATATGCAATAACATGGAGGATCTCATATGCATTAGGTGAAAGAAGTCAGAAACAAAAGGTTACATACTTTAGTCCAGAAAAAAGAGCAAAGTGATTATGGTCCTTGCCTTGCATGCAGTCAAATCTGTTCAAATCTCTGGCAACACATATTGTTCCTCAAGAACCTTAAAACCAGAAATGACCCTGTGCACAAACCAAGAAGTAAATACAAAAAAAAAAGTTTATATACATCATGCTTGTATGCATTTGACATTGGGGTAAAGGAATATCACAATAATAAAGACTTAATCATTGAAGGATGGTTAAAAAAGTAAAGGAAGTTAAAGGGAAGGACACTCTGGTAGAGGTTGTGGTGTTGAAACATAATATGAAAACAAACTGATCATTAGCGGTATTATGAATCATGGTGCTTACAATTAAAAAGACTTTTTTTTTTATTTTTGAGACGTAAAATTGCCTAGGAGATAGCTCAGAGTAGAAATCATGCTTTCTTTGAAAGCCCTGAGTTTGACTCTTGTTCTGTAAGATTCCTTAGAAATTAGGATAAATAGCAAACTTGAAGTAAAGAGGGGGAGGATATTTTTACCTTCAGGGAGATATAAATCTTTTACATATTGTTTGTGGCAACGGTTACTTCTCTATCTTAATACATTTGCAAAGAGCATAAATAGGGAGTTCTTATTGCAGATTAATTCTATCTCAATGGCCCAGACTTGAAAATCAAAAGATTTTATTTAGCATCATTTCTGTCAGTGATAAAGTGATAAAATAGATTGATTTAAATGAGGTTTTATGTAAGACATAGAATTTATGAGGCCATATTACATATAAATATTTGTGGTCCTTTAGGAGCAGATTGCTTAAAATAACTCCAGAAATGCGTGAATTAAACACAGAATTTCAATGCAAAATTCAAAACATTTAAAACTACATGACAATAAACATTGGGACCTGCTAATCAGAATGCTAGACATTTAAAGACTGAACCTTAGAATTTAAAAAGTATTTACTGAGCAGCAATAAAGATTAAAAATATGTATACCAAGAGCTTAACTCAAGAAATAAAAGAAAATAATTAAGCCTCAAATACAAATAAGGTAAGACAAAAGACCCAGAGTGGGCCTAGGCCAACAACAACACTTCTGGAAGTGAACTCTTGGGAAAAAATGAAGGAAGAAATTAGGGGCCAGAGGTATAGGACAACAGCTAAGACACTTACCTTGATTGCTATCAGCCAAAATTCAATCCCAGCAGCCCATATAATCCCCCAGGCACTACCAGATGTGATCCTGAATGCAAGAGTAACCTCTGGGAGGGGAGGGAGCAGGAGGGCGGGAGGTTAAAAAAAAAAAAGAGTAACCTCTGAGTATCGCTAGGTATGTCTCTAAAATAAAACAAACAGACAAAAAAGAGATAAAAATATGTATCAAAATAAGCATATTAGGGGGACAGAGAGATAGCACAGCAGTAGAGCATTTGCTTTGCAAGCAGCCCTTGCAGGATGGATGGGGTTTGAATCCCAGCAACCCATATCATCACCCCCTGCACCCGCCCCTCCCGTGCCTGCCAGGGGCGATTTCTGAGCACAGAGCTAGGAGTAACTCCTGAGCACCGCCAGAGCTGGCCCCTCCCAAAAGCATATTAGATTAAGTACACGTTATTTCTAAATATACTCAGAAAAACTATATATAAATATATACTTTAAACCAATACTTTAAATCATAATTTTCATACATTTATCATTCCAGTACCAGAATCATCATGAAAGTCTGCTTAAGTCCCAACTACCCATCTCAACCACCCTCTTTACATAAGCTCAGTTCAATAAACAGAATATTAAATTCTAATAAATTTGACCATTTGTTTTTCTTGTACAATATTTTGTAAATAACTAAGGATTCATTAAAATGCAGTATGAGGGTTTTCTAAATTAATTTGAGCACTGAAGTGACTATGTATCTGGACTGACTATATGTACACATTAGGTGCCTTGGCATATGTTTAATTATAACACCTACTTTACATCTAGTCATACATAATAGGAAATTTTAGAAACTCTATTCTGTTAATTTAGTCTTATGTTACCTTTCTGAGCTTCAATTAACCCCTCTTGAAATAAATTAAAACATAATTTATTTTCCCCATCTCTGCTTCAAAACTTAGTTGATTATAGAAAGGGAGAGAGGGCAGTAAACCAATATGAGAGAATCACAAAGAAAATTGCAAAAAAAAAAAGAAAGAAAGAAAATACAACACATAAAATGCATTTGTAGCAAATGAAAAAGAATGTTTATAATAGGTTAAAAGATTGTTCAAACAAACAAAAAAGGAGGAAATAGAAATGATTTGAGAATACAAAGGAAGTATGCCGTTGTTGATGGTTTTTTTGAAAGCTTTGAGAATTACAATGTTGAGAAATCTGTTTCTGTATCTCTTTGTTTTTGTGTTTATTTTTCTCTTCTCTCTCCTCTCTCTACCTTCTCTCTCTCCTCTCTCTACCTCCTCTCTCTCCTCTCTCCCCCCTCTCTCCCCCTCTCTCCCCTCCCCTCTCTCCCCCTCTCCCCTCCCCTCCCTCCCCCTCTCTCCCCCTCTCCCCTCCCCTCCCTCCCCCTCTCTCCCCCTCTCCCCTCCCCTCCCTCCCCCTCTCTCCCCCTCTCCCCTCCCCTCCCTCCCCCTCTCTCCCCCTCTCTCCCCTCCCCTCTCTCCCCTCTCCCCTCCCCTCTCTCCCCCTCTCCCCTCTCCTCTCTCCCCCTCTCCCCTCCCCTTTCTCCCCCTATCCCCTCCCCACTCCCCCTCCCCTCTCCCCCTCCCCTCCCCTCCCCTCTTTCACCTCTCTCCCCCTCTCCCTTCCCCTCTCCCCCTCTCTCCCCCTCTCCCCTACCCTCTCCCCCTTCCCTCTCCCCCTCCCCTCCCCTCCCCTCTTTCGCCTCTCTCCCCCTCTCCCTTCCCCTCTCCCCCTCTCTCCCCCTCTCCCTTCCCCTCTCCCCCTTCCCTCTCCCCCTCCCCTCCCCCTCCACTCCCTCTCCCCTCTCTCCCTCTCTTCCCTCTCTCGCCTCTCTCCCCCTCTCCCTTCCCCTCTCTCCCCCTCTCCCCTCCCCTCTCTCCCCCTCTCCCTTCCCCTCTCTCCCCCTCTCCCCTCCCCTCTCTCTCCCTCTCCCTTCCCCTCTCTCCCCTCCTCCCCTCTCCCCTCCCTTCTCCCCCCCTCCCCTCTTCCTCTCTCTCTCCCCTCTCCCACTCCCCTCCCCATCCCCTTTCCCCTCCCCCTCTCCCCTCTTCCCTCCCCTCCCCATCCCCTTTTCCCTCCCCTCTCCTCCCTCCTCTCCCCCCTCCCCTCTCCCCTCTTCCCTCTCCTCCCCCATCCCCTTTCCCTTCTCCTCTCCCCCTCCCCTCCCAGTCCCCTCTCCCCTCCCTTCTCCCCCTCCCCTCCCCCATCCCTCTCCCCTCCCCTCTCCCTTGTTCTCTCTCCTCTCTTCTCTCCTCTCTCCTTTCTTCTCTCCTCTCCTCTCCCCTCTCTCCTCTCCTTTCCTCTCTCTCTCTTTCTCTCTCTCTCCCTCTCTGTCTGCAGCCCCCCCCATGCAGAATTTTATTTGGTGTTCCAGCATTACCAGTGGTTAGTTCTTTCAAATTGTTAACTTTTTTTATCAGATACCTGAGAAATTCCCCAGAAATGGACTAAATTCGTTTCCCTAGTCATCACCTTTCAAATTTGGTGAAAAAAATTCAATATTATTACTCAGTATAATTGCCAAACAACCAGAGTATTTTTTTAACTTATTTTTTCTGCTCCTTATGTTAGCAAGACACCAAGTAACCCTACCAGTGGCATTTCAGTAAAACTTGTTCTACTAAGTCAGGATGTTGATTCAAAAACCAATTTAAACATGATGTTAATTGAGACATTGGATCATTACTACTTTTAAATAGGAAGCAATCATTGGAAACTAGGTTATAAAAACATGCATATCTAATGTAATACTGGCATGAAAAGAAATAGATAATCTATTTGCTCTCTAATGGAAATGGCTTCAGAAAACTAAAACGAAATGGTGATACTGAGCAACAGTCCATGAAAGACATGTTATTATCAATACTCAGTGTCTAGTTTGTAAGTTAATGAGCTGAGAAGAAACCAAGACTGGTTAATAATCATAACTGATCATAATCAAAACATTACAGTGTCAATTACAGAAGTAAAAAGATTGTAATCATAAAAATAAATATAAATCCTTTGCTTTTATTTTACATAACATGGTAAAACTATGGTAACTTATTTTCGAAAGCAAGATGGTTCTTAAAAAATATGTACTTTATTCTGCAGAAATTTATTTTGCAAAGCAATCCAGTCGAGCAGGTTTTAATTACAGCATCTAAAAATATGTATTTCTCTTTTGTCTTGTAAGTCTAAGAACAAGTTCTCAAATAATTATTTATATTTTTATTGTACAGACATTACAACTATTCATAGGAAATTACTTATTAAAATATTTTTTCTGATTATGTTTGAATTTATCTTATTATATTTATAATTCTACTCCTAGTTCCTTGTATATGTATATTTGCGGGGGGGGACCATGTGGGATGCTGGGATTCAAACCACTGTCCTTCTGCATGCAAGTTAAAAGCGCTACCTCTATGCTATCTCTCCGGCCCCATTTCCTTGTATTTTTTTAATTGAGCCAGCTGTTTTATTCTACAATGAGCATACAGATATTATTGATTTTTTACATAATATTAATAGATTTTTCTAATCATACATTTTAATATTAACTTAACATCAATTATTATAGTCTATTTTCATTGAGATTAACAATTTTTAGATGGTCTTTTCTTTGGAGGTACAAAGTTATTGGTAAGTTATTGGTAATTAAATCTAGTAAAGACAACATATTCTAAAGTAACTTGAGAACATAAGAACCTATATAAACTTTAAATTCAAATTTACCTTTATTCCTGAACATAAGGTAACGTACTTTGCAAAAATTTAAAAGTCTAGAAAAACTAAAACAATAAATGTGTAATAATCAAAGGCAATTGCTATTAACTTATATTCTTACTGTATTTATATTAACTAAATTGTTAAAAATCATAGAAATACATATTTGCTTCACTTTTCATGTATAATTATGAATAATAAATATTTTGTACCAGTCCTAGCTGCATCAGGTATCAAAATAATGAGATTAATCTTAATTTATTATTAAATTATTAATAAACTATATATACTCTAACTTTACTGTAATTTAAATTTATAATGAAATGAAAGCTGAGGTAACTTTAGGATATTTAAAATAAATAAAAATAAATAAATAATTTCTTTAAGTTTTTATACATTTTTATTCCAGGTTTTCCTCTTACTTTGTTCAGAACAAGCCAACATAAAAAAAATGTACTAAAATATAGGTAACATTTACCTAGTACTTACAGTGTTCCAGGTCTTTATCACATCAAAACAGTAATGAGGTATACATTAACTTCCTAATTAACTTTCCTAATTTCTCAATACTGGAAATTTATTTAGCAATTTTAACTATAGTGTCTAATACCATATAATAATAAGCAAAAATAAAACGGGCCTAGATATAGAAAGTGAGAACAGTAAAGTGGAAAATCAGTTTTCTCAGTGTCATTCAGAAGTGCAGGTCATCTTTCTTTTCTGCTCCTTGATGACCTTATTTTATGATCTCATCATGTACAATGTCTCAGGTTCATCAAACAATTGGTTTCTGTCAATCCTTCTTTATATAATTAATATATTTATTTAAATACGTGATTACAAACATTAATGTAGTTGGGTTTCTGTCATAAAAAGAACATCCCCCTTCATCAATGCCTCCATCTCTATCCTTCCCCACCCCACACCTGTATTTGAGACAGGCTTTCTACTTTCCTCACTCACTGACATTGTTCTGATAGTTCTCGGTGTACTTATTTCTCCAACTGCACTCACCAACTTTTGTGGTGAGCTTAATATGGTGAGCTGGTCCTTCTGGTCCTCATCTTTGGGAATTATTTCAACAATGTCTTTTATTTTTCTTAAAACTCACAGATGAGTGAGACTATTCTGTGTCTGACTTAGTTCACTCAGCGTAATCAATTCCATGTACATCCCTGTATAGGAAAATGCCATGACTTCATCTTTCCTGACAGCTGAATAATATTCCATTGTGTATATGTACCACAGTTTCTTTAGCCATTCATCTGTTGAAGGACATCTTGGTTGTTTCTAGAGTCTGGCTATTGTAAATAGCACTGCAATGAATATAGGTGTGAGGAAGGAATTTTTGTATTGAGTTTTTGTGTTTCTAGGGTATATTTCTAGGATCAATTCCTTTTCTTCATTCATCATGTGGCATTTCTGATTTCATGCACTCACACTGATTTCTTACTCATCTCACTTTGTCAGTAATTTCCTCTTTACTGAATTTCCCAATGTAAATGTCGTTTCATTGTCATGTAATTTGAGACAAAATCCATGCTTTCTATATTTTGAGTGGGGGGATATGTGTATGTATGTACATATGAATTACATATGTAAGACAAAATTTATGGATTATATGAGGTAAATACAATTCCCAGTTCAAAACTCGTATTTTTTTTAAAATGTAACATATGTCTTTTTCTATAACTCAATTTACTTTCTATTTTTATTTTTCATTCTTCAAGAGTAGTAAAAAAAAAAAATCAATGTTAGCCAATTTGTGCCCACACACCTTCCTTTCCACAGAATTCTGTTAGAGGTTTAGGGACTTATAATAAGAATTTGGAATAGGTCTTCTGAAAGTTATTTATTTTCCCACTGCAGTTTTATTTTTACCCTATCTTCATCCAAATCTTTGCTTTGGAACCTAAAATTGAATGGTATACATCAATGAGTTCACTGCTTTAAGACTTCCACGGGGCTTTTCTAGAAGCAGAGTCAGTCTTTTCTCCATGATTCTCTTTTCTCCTAGTTTTTAAATATATACATTATTTTTATTATTTCAGGACCAGAAGTAGTATCAGTCTGCTATTGCTAGCCTCATATTTCTGATACTGCATTGTACATACAACCTTTATAATCCCTTCTTATATGTCTTTCCAAATTATCCTTTTGTGAAGGTGCCAGATATTTTCAGTGCTGATACAGATCTAAATGTCCATTGTTGTCACAGAAATCCCAAGATGTATTTTCTGTAACTCTACATAGAGTTTTATGAAGGCTGGGGACAAAAAATGTCTATAAAACTGTTCTAGTCCTATTTTCCTGTCTATACCTCTTCATCAATGTTGAAAAATACAGAAAAATATTCTCTCTAGGTCCATCATAGTTATACATTTACTATTCCTACTCTGTCTACTTTCTCAAACCAAGGGATACATTTGACTGTGAAAAAATAAGATGCATAAAATACTGAGAAAAATTATATATTATAATGTATGTAATTTGCTAATATAGAAATTTTAAAAGCAAAGCACAATTACAAATCTATAAAGCTCAACACATATGTGGCCACTAGAGCCATCCAATTTATGGATTGTTAATGTACGTTCTTAAATATTTCTATTGCAAAATACCAAGATCTTCATTTACATATCATATTATTATTTAGAAAATATGTTGTATATAAAATCTCATTTGATCTTTATTTGGGAAATAGTAGACTTCAGCCACTAAGATTTTCAATCATCTGTATGAAGTAATACTTGAGTACCATGATGGTGGAGATTACCTGGGATATCCTTGCAATGTTCAAAGTCTACCAGTTGTACTGAGTAATTCTTAGGAAGACAATATGGATATGGGTCTGGAATTAAGATTGACTGCATACAACACATGATCTTTACATCATACTATCTCTCCTGTCTGAGGTTATTTAACCATAGTTTTATTTTCCTCACTTAAATAATGAAGAATATAAGGTTGTTTTACTATACCCTAGGCACTAAAAACTCATTGGAAATAACCATTTTATTAGAACTATAAAAGACAATTCTATGCTATACATTGAATTAAATCTCCCTAAAAGTTGTATCTCCCCTGAATTTCTAGCCTCTGCTGCCTCATAGCGTAACTGTTATTTATAGATTAAAGTGTTCATTAATTTAAAACAAGGTATTTAGAGTGGCTCCCAATCTAATATGACTAATATCTGTAGAAAAGAAGAAAATTTATATACAGACATGCACAATCAGTGAGAAAATTATTCTATAAGTGCATCTAGAATTTCAAACTACAGGAAATTACACTCTGTAGGTCCATCACTGGTTTTCCATTAATCAATATAAAAGCTATTCTATACTATTCTTTAAATAGATAAATTTAAGAAAAGACTGTTGTGAGTAGTCAAAGAGGTCTCAATGAAACCAGTTCTGCCAATATACTTACTCTTGAATGTTTAGCCTGAAGACTGAGAAAATAAAGTTGTTGTTTAAATTACCCATTTTCTGTTACTATGTCATCATGTTCCTAACTAAAATACAAGGCTTTATACATAAAAAAATTAAGTTTATAATATTTAACTTGTCAAAAATCACAGATTTATTGTATTTAAACTGTTAAAAAAAAAAAAAAAAGGTTCACAATAGATATAATAGCAATCCCAAGTTAAATCCCAGGGTTTCTGCTGTGTGAAAAACAAAGATGTATTGCTCTCTGCTATCCTGCATTGCAGCCTGGAATTTTGATCCTCTCTGCCATTGTTCCCTGAGGGCTCATCTTTTTCAGAGGTGAGCAGTCCCGCCCACAAAGGGTGGAGCCAGAGGAGCACAGCCACAAAGCAAAGGCATATCTTCTAGCCAATGAATGTCACCACAACACATAGAAAAACACATGCATGATAATGGGAAAACAACGCATACCAACACCTGGCATAGAGAATGAAGATGACAACTCTGATGATCCAAAAACTGCCAATCACCTAAAATCTCTTAGATATGGAGTTTAGAGAAGAAATATGGAGGATATTCATAGAACTCAAAGAAAGCACAGATCGAGTTGAATGGAACACAAATAAAAATCAAGAGGATATGAAGATAGAAATCAGAAAACTTCAAACTGAAATAACAGGTCCAAGTATTAAATCTAGATGGTGTCACAGAACCTATAGTATCTATTTTATAGATGTTTGCAAAGTGATCTAAATTCATAGGATATTTTGTCACATAAGAATATTTATGAGATTATTTGTATAAATGTCTTCAAAGTCAGAAAATGTTAACTGTGGGTCTAGGTTACCCAGTTGTGGCTGCCTCCAGGCTCTTACCAGACAACCTCCATGCCTCCTCCCTCCACTCCATCTGCTGCCTTTCCATTCTCTTCACACTCCCTGTCAATTACCTCAGTGACAGACCACTGAGAAATTTGAAGAAAAAAAAAAGTAAAAGGTAGAAAAAGGCCTAGAGAAGCAAGATCATTGCATTTAAACAGAGAGGTCCATATAGGAGAGACACCAACAATGATAAATTCCCCCAAATGAGTCAATACTGAAAAGAATGCAGAAACAAGGATGGACAGGATTTTTCAATTGCTCTGAATTCAAGCACAAGACACAGACTTGGTATAATGCCAAGGTTGGACAAAATGAAAGTGTGAACATTTGGTTAATTGTCTCAGAATTGCAGAGGCTCTGTGAGGAAACCTGGGCAAATAAGCTTCTGGGTTTCAGTTGGTTTGCTGTTATTAACTATATTATACTCACAGTATCTTCTAAATTTAATATTTGTTGCAGTTTTTAGATAACAATTTAATCTTGCAGGGGTTTTTTGTTTAAATGTAAAATTATAATATATAAATCAGTTTTCATATAGACCTCAGTGTCAAGTTTTAATGGTAATGGGAAATTTTTTAGAATACAGAATTATAACAAAAATTGTTTTATGCCAAATCCAATACTATCTTAATTTCAATAAAATACCAAATATATGTTTATTACTTACTTCACTTTAACAATAAAAATTTCATTCACTTAGTATTTATTTATACAAGTTAAAGGAATATCTACTATATGTTCCTTTACTATTATTATTATCCTTACATTTAAGAGTTCAGTAGTGGAAAATAAATATAGTATGATGTAGAAAATGCTGTGTTTATGGTGAAATACAGTCATACCAATAGTTAAATGGCAGCTTAAAAGGAAACCTAGTCCACTTCTGGTAAGAAGATATTAAATTCTACTATAATAAACATTACAATTTGCACAACATGCCAGAGAAGGCTCGAAATAGATAGTAATTCATAGGAAAATAAGATCTTGGTTTCCTAAAAGAGTTAAGTGTTTTGAAAAATAAATCATAAAATATATTCTACACTTCTTAAAATGAATTAACAAACAAAAGTTAAATTCCTATGCTAATCCCTAGCAAACTATTATAAATGTTTATAGAAATATAAATCTTATACTTCATACCTAGAACGATTTTATTTCAGCATGCCTGAAATAGAAAAGTATACATTAAAAAGTGTTAAACATCAGCTGGGGCAAACTCATTTACACGAAGACAAACTTTTGCTAAATTTTACTACATTGGAACGTGTAGATCCCAAATTCTGACCTCCCATTCAATATTTTTTCTTACTGAACTTCACTCACTGTACTTCCCTTCAGCCATTATATATACTCTAAAATAAAGTCAAATGTTCTCTGTCTTTCATCCACTTTGGAGTCATGCCAGATATAATCAAACATTCTAGAATCAACTGTAACTATATAAGTTTTTCAGCTTTATAAATTTATCTATTTTTATGTATTAAAATATCCCTTCTTTTGAAATAATCTTGGTTGGAAAGATCTACGAAAGTGCACAATGAAAAGCCATGACAAGGGGCTGGAGAAATAGCATGGAGGTAGAGTGTTTGTCTTGCATACAGAGGGTGGTGGATTGAATCCCGGCATCCCATATGGTCCCCTGAGCCTGCCAGGAGCGATTTCTGAGCATAGAGCCAGGAGTAATCTCTGAACACAGCTGGGTGTGACCCAACCCCCCCCCCAAAGAAAAGAAAAGAAAAGCCATGCCAAAATTTTTTCCAGAGCAAAGCAAAGAAGTAATAGTGACAAATGACACTGAACATTGATGTTAAACTTGGCAAACACTTAATGAACATTTAGTATGTACCAGACACTATCTTAAGCAACATCAGTTAAAAATAGAATAATTGTAACAAGACAGCATTTCAGGGCTCTGAATATTTATTTGCAAAGTAAAACTAACAATAGATGAAGAAATATATATCTATACATAGGCATTTATAATGTAAAACTGTAAGTAATGAGTTTTGTTTAGTAATGACAGCTTTAACATGCAAGAAGAAAAGTTTTACTTGAATTATAAAGGAACAAACATTTTAGTAAAAAAATGTTCTGACTCACTTTCAGAAAATAAAATACTTGGAGCTATTGAAGCCTTTCACATTTACTTTCCTCTGCCTTGGAGTCATTCTTAGAAATATAGTGGGAAGAAGTAGGAGTCACTTTCAAATATCTTTTAGAGTGTCAAGCACTCCCTCTCCATTTTTATGAAGCTAGATTTTTTTTTTGGAGATATATGGTCAATTTTGTCCCAAATTCTCAGGTTTTCTGCTCCAAATAAGTAGAAATCATCTATTTCTATATCATTGCACAAGAGTTCTTTTAACATTTCTAGAAAACTCATATTATCCTTTGAATATATTATGTTATATATTTCATCCAATTAAGCATCCAGGAATAACTAATGAATACATGTTTTATTAAATTTTATGGGTTTCATTGAAGATCATCAATAATATCTCTCTAAAGATCCTCCCAGAAAACTTTCTTTTTTGCATCACAGAGTCATTTTTACTGGCATAGGTTCAGCAGTCTGAGATCCAAAACTTAAGTTGAAATAGTTCACATGAAATATTTCCATGTTTTAACAAGGTACTTTGAATGGTCAAAGCAGTAGAGATCAAAGAGCAAAATTCTCTATGTGTGGCTTACTGTATTCTTGTCAGTGAATTAAGTCCAAATAAAATTTAATTCGTTTCGTATAAAAATAATTAGAGTCTGCTGGAATAGCAGACTTGGATCCCCAACACTACAAAGTTTCTTAAGAACAATGAAATTCTTAAAATAGCAGTTGTCTGGGCCAAAGTCATAGCACAGATGGTAGGGCATTTGCCTTGTATGTGGCTGATCCAGGTTCGACCCCCAGCATTCCATATGGTCCCTTGAACCTGCCAGGAGTGATTTCTGAGAGCAGAGCCAGAAGTAATCCCTGAGCACTGCTGGGTGTGGCACCAACCTCTCCCAGCCCCCTCCAAATAACCCCCAAAAGTAGTTGTCAACCTGACTCAAATATTAGAATATAGGTAGTTTATGTTTGTTTGTTCATTTTAATGAATAATACCCATCAGAGCAATTGCATTTTACCTCCCTGGTCAAGATACAGGATATGATGATAAATTTACTGAAGATCCTTTTTACAACCCACTGTTGTAGAATAGACAAATTCTAAATCTGGCCTAATTGATGTATGAAAGGAAACATATAAAATTCAACACAATTCACCAGATGTTTTGTAAATTTATATAAACTTAATGGCCAATAACTTTAATGGTTTTGAATATCTAAAGAATAGAAAACCTTTCTTAACTTTTATTTGGTTTTCTTATATGGATCAAAATAAACAAATACCTGTAAGAAGTCTCTTTCACTTCTTCCCGGAATACTAATAGCTAATGTATATAGTGGTACACATGACTACTTGATCAATGTTCTTTTTAATTCAACCACTTTAATTTATCATTTCTATATGAAAAAATAATATGGATAAGATACTATGATTATCATGAGTTGCCTAATGGATCACTAAAATCAACTCCTGCATAGAATATCATCATTATTTTTATTATTGTTACTTTGGTTTTGAGGTCTATACCTGATAGTACTCAAAGACTACTCTAAGCTCTCCATGTACCATACAATCATGACTCTTGAAAGGGCTCAGGAGACCATAGGATCCTGGAATTGAATTCATGTGAGTCATATGTAATGTGAGAAAGAGCCCTAGCTTTGTACTGTACTGTCAAGCCTTGGGTGTAATATTATTACATTTATTCTTTCATTACCTATCACATATCAAATACTTTTAATTAATTATGAAGATAATATAATGATTTAATGTTTTCAAAATTATTATTAACATTTTATTTTAAACAAAATTAAAGTTTAACTCTATAAAAAATTAAGATGTACTTAATTTCAGGGTTATTCAACTTTGTTAGGTCCCCTCTACATATACAGGAATCTTACTTGTTAGTCATATATTTCCGCCTATCTTTTTCTGTTATGAATCTTTCTTTTGTTTGTTTATGTTTTTATTTTCTGAAGAGTACAAAAGGGTACTAGATGATTTCTTTAGTGGTCCAGCAACTGACAAGGCAACAAAAAGAATTATCAAAAGACACAAAGCAGTTTATTCTCTAAGATGTCTTCAGAGAGTGAAATTTAAGACTTCTTAATAATATGGCAAGCAAAATTAAGTTGTTTTCTTTTCTTTTTTTTACAAAATCAGACTTAAACTCTCTTTTTCTGAAGAAAAATTTTGGAACCAATGGCAATACACATACATATCACATATAAGTTTGGTGAGGGAAAAAATGGGATAAAAGAGTTTATTGGCACTGTGATTTGGGATTTGGAGATTTATCCTTGTTTAGCAGTTTCTTATTTAATAAGCTAAATTTTTGCTTTGATTTTATTTTTTCCCAACCCTTAAAACTTTGCTTAGGTCAATTGTAAGTCAATTGATGTAGACATTTTTTATTCCAAAATATTTTAAAAGACTTAAAATAAGAAATGTTGGAGCTAGCTCCTTAGAAACAAAACCTCTATTAATAAAAAGTTGATTCCTATACAACTATCCTTTCTTTAATTTGTCCCTTTCTATGTCTTAATGGTCACCTTATTTTCTCTTTAAGTATCTTTGAAACTTTGTTTTCTTGAATATTATTTTATTTTTTATCAATATAAAAACAATTATTTATATGTATATGTATAAATTTAATCATATACAAAATGTGTTGTGATCTGGGTTATTTTTTTATTAGTTCTCCTAGTTGCTGCCAGGTGGAAACAGTCTATGAAGCATGAATAATGTGAACATCTAAACAGGCTGCGGCTATCTGAGCACTTCCTAGTTCTTGTGTGCTATAAAAGATTTCTAAGTCAGTTTTGGGTCTACTTATCTGTCAAAATGTCTTTTATTTATGTCCCACATTTCTCCTATGTTCTTCCAACCTCAAGGTTTGAGGCCAGATATGATCTGCAAGCTCTCTCCTGAGTTATTATTAAAGAAAGAAAAATACCCTAATGCTCCCTAATATTAAAACCGGTGCCAGGGAAATCTTGTAAGCCAAAACCAATATGTTTTGGTGGGCAAGACCACAGTTCTTGGTTCCAAGTGACACAAGATTTAACTATAAACTGTTACTATAAACTGTTATTTTATAAGAAGTGTTCTTTTTCTAGCTTATTTATTAAATTATTTTTATCTAAGTAATTTTAATTAGTAATATCTTTTTTAGGGGGTCTAGGATATAGTGCTTGAGTTAAGCTTGAGTTAAGGCACTTGCTGTGTATCTGATCAAGCCAGTTAAATTCCTGAAACATGTAGTATTCCAAGCACACCACAGGAGTGATCCTGAGCATAGAGTCAGGAGTAGTCTCCAAGTAAAGCTGAGTGTGGGCCACCTCCTTACTTCAAATAGTACTTATTTCTTAGGGCAGGTGTGATGGCGCAGCAATAGGGCATTTGCCTTATACATGGCTGAATAAGGATGGACAGTGGTTTGATTCCCCAGAGTACCATATGGTCCCCCAAGCCAGGAGCGATTTCTGAGCACATAGTCAGGAGCATCACCAGGTGTGGCCCAAAATAAAAAAGGACTTATTTCTTGATTAAGTTATTATAACATAAAAATTTATTTGTATATTATATTAAATTAAAATTTAGTTTTCTATTTTATTTGAAAAAACAAAATTAATAAAAAGGAAAATAAATGATTTTAAGGGACTACAGCTGGCCTTTCAGAAAATTTTAAGATCTAAAATCATGTCTTCATAACATCATATTTTGCAAAAATAGCAAAGATTATTATAAGGTTAAAGTGGTCACTGGGGATCTTTAGAACTTTCCAAATTTGTCTTTTGTTTCTAAGTTTAAAACTAGATTTAAAAAATTGAATGATGTATTAGGGTTAGTAAGTACCAAAAAGACAAGAATCTTTTTAGTCATATTTTTCTGTATTACCATATTCTTTTGCCAAATGACAAATGTTCCTTTGGAAATTTGGGTTTGATTACAAAATTGTGACTTCAAAATTTATTTGTTTATTTATTTATTTATTATTACTTAATATTGCCAGACCCAAAGAAAATTAAGTCTTTGTTTAGATCATTTGTAAAATGATTCATTACTTTTTATTGATGTAAAACTTGACAAAATATTTTAAAGATTTCTCTGTGTTAAAATTTTTGGTACTCAGAAACTAAGTTTGCATAAATATCTTCTTTCATAAAACCACTATTGAAAGTTGTATAGAAGATTGACATCTTTATCTTATCTGGGCAATGAAATGGATAGGAAAATGGAGAGGTGAGAGATAGAGTTTGTAAAAGGCTACTTCACTTGAAAGTCAAAAGCCATAAATAACAGAAATTTCTAGAAATCATTAGTCTCTGAAACTATTGGCCACTGAAAGTTTAGAGCTAAATTAAGTAGGCAATCAAGTAAATGAAAGATTATTTCAGACAAGATATACTTTCTTAATGCTGCAGTTCCAATTTATTACATTAAAAATATACCTACTAGAAGAAACTACATAGTGGATGTTAATAAGGTGTATATTAGGGGACTTGTTTTGAATCTGTTTTATAAATGTTTCCCAAAGTCCACTTTTAATTGAAATCTAAAATTTTATATCTATAAAATACATGTGTCATCTAGTAATGTACTATAAAGAATCACATGCAGAAATTATGAGAATCACTTTTTTAAGTCTTCAAATGTAAAGGTACTGCTGTGACACATTTTTGAAATTACTTAAATATTTGAAATTAGAAACTAATAATGGATTAGTACAATTAGAATGAAGAAGAAACTACTATGACCAGGAAAGTTGGAACTAATCACTCTTGACAAAAATGGGGGGCTAAAAGAGGAATAAAGTGATATGCATGAATAAAAGGAAGAGAGAGGAAAAAGAGAGGATTAAAATAGTCACAAAGAGGCAGATAGGGAAGGAAACTGGGCACATTGGTGGCAGGAAGCATGCACTGGTGAAGGGTGGTGTACATTGTATGACTGAAACTCAGTAATGGAAAATGTTGTAAACACAGTGCTTAAATAAAGTAATTGTTTAGGGAAAAAAAAGGCAGAAGAGATAGACCAACCAAATCTGATTAGGCCAGCATCAAAAGGAGTGGCCTATTGAAATAAGAATATATGTAACCAAATAGAAGCAACAGTCATAACGTGATTAGAATAAAGCAATACTTGAACCAGAGAGATAACATGAAGGTAAGGCATTTGCCTTGCATGCAGAAGGACAGTGGTTTGAATCCTGGCATCTCATATGGTCCCCCGAGCCATCCAGAGGTGATTTCTGAGCGCAGAGCCAGGACTAATCCCTGAGCATTGCCGGGTGTGACCCAAAAACCAAAAAAAAAAAAAGAAAGAAAGAAAGAATAAAGCAATACTTTTCTCACACACAAAATATAAATAAAAATAAGAAATCACAGAGTCTTCTGGCATTTTTAGAAAGACCTATGTACATTTACAATAAATTTGGTTTAATATTACAAATAATTTTCATTTATCAAAGCAAATATTTCACAACATTCTGCTTAGATTTCTTCATCTTCATTCTCAGAGCTAAAGTTATGTATATTCTATCTAATTTGTTATTTTCTACCCTGAGCAGAAAATATATTAAAACAGAAAGTCCATTTATTTTAATGAAAGTTCTAAAATATTATGTCAATAGACTAATTTCCCATAGGTAACAATAATATAGGTTACATAACAATGAAGGAAGAAGAGATAATTTATACTTTTTCCTGAAGGCTGAAATCAGAATGTAAACAAGAAATAAATGAAAAAATATTAGGAAGTGATACAAATGGTATTTGTAAAAGCATTAGAATAATTATAGTAACTGCCTGTATTATAATTAATTGACGATTAAAGTTAATATTGCATTTTTAACTTTTTATTCACTGTTTATATTTAGTATTAGGGCTACAATTATTATATGAGAGCAATACAGAGCTTTCAAGAAAAAACAAAAGTTTCTAAAAATATTTTTAAAATAACTATTAAAATATGATTATACCATGGGGCTGGCGAGGTGGTGCTAGAGGCAAGGTGTCTGCCTTGCAAGCGCTAGCCAAGGAGGACCGTGGTTTGATCCCCCGGTGTCCCATATGGTCCCCCCAAGCTAGGGGCAATTTCTGAGTGCTTGGCCAGGAATAACCCCTGAGCATCAAACGGGTGTGGCCAAAAAACAAAAACAAAAACAAAAAAAAATATATAATTATACCTAAAATAAAATGTGCAATAAAATTTGGGGGCCGAGCGATGGCGCAAGCCATAAGTTGTCTGCCTGGTGTGTGCTAGCCTAGGAGGGACCATGGTTCGATTCCCAGCAGCCCATATGGTCCCCCAAGCCAGGAGTGATTTCTGAGTGCATAGTCAGGAGTAGCCCCTGAGCGTCACAGGGTGTGGCCCAAAAACAACAACAAACAATATTTCATGTTAATACAATTTTACTTCATGATTACTTCAAATTGATTTTGACTAGATAGCATATTCATATATAATCCTATATAGTGACATATGTTTAGACCATCCATATTAGTTGTCAAATCATTTATATAGACATTATAAAATACATGCATATATTTAGATTCTCACTATCTATTATGTTTAATAGTAGTTTGGGGGAATTTTATATTATTTATTTAATAAATAAAGGGAGAAAATGCAGTTGCTATATCTGCATTTTGCCAGCTCCATAGATTCACTCTGCTTTCTAAAGAAATATAAACTAAGCAGTGAAAAATTATGGATTTTCATTATAGACCACATAGCTGAAAGTTGGCAATCTCAGGAGCAGAAAGGGACCAAACCACCACCCTGCTAAATTCATGCCTGTTATACCTTAACCCACAATTGCCACTTTGCCTATGGCCCTGATTCACCATTCTTCTACAAATCTATCCAGAGAGACAAATTTGACTAAACTCCAGGTATGATGTTATTTGGGGTCATATCACCAGGGCTTTTTTTGAATGAATGTGAGCCTCCACTCCCACCTTTTCTCACTGGTAGTGGAAAACACACTCCACAAAAGTCATAGCATCAACAGTAATGTTTGGAATTTTTGAAGTGTATGGTGACTTACAGCCAAGCAACAATGTTAATTTAGTTGAATACTATCATCTTCATAGAAAAACACCAATTTAGAGGACAATGTTTAGTTGAAGTTACTTGATGTTCAGAAAAAAAAAATAAAATAACTGAATGGTCAGCTAGCAGCAAGAGCAAACTAAGCTTCTGCCAATGATTAATGACATCATTGAAGATACAATAATTTTCACAAATTTGCTTGCTGCTGTACTTTTTCTTCTTTTCTTCTGTTTTTTTTTTTACTTCCTAATCTTTCAAAAAATAATTTTACTCTCACTTATCTGGAAACAAATGTGTTATAATCAACCATGTTAACTATGTGATACATGCTCTTAAAATAAAGTTTTAAAAAATTAAAAAGGAGGAAAATGACATAATACTTTTAGTGTATCTATCTTGGCTTGGCTATGCAAAAAAATTAGATAGGTTGAAAACCTTTCTCATGAGAAGTAGTACAGAAGCAAATGCTCAGCAATATATAGTCCTTAGCCTGAATGAAGTAGTTCACTACCATTTGTCTTTGCTGAGTCACTACCATTATTCACCCTCCTGTATTTATTTGGTGGAGGAGAGGCCCAGGGCATCCCCAGATAGTGTTCAGGGCTTACTTCTGGCTCAGTACTCATGGATCTACTGATAGTGCTCAGGAGATCATATGGGGTTACAGGCATCAAAATCTGATCAACTACAGGTATGCTACCCACTGTAGTTCTCTATAACCCTCTTTCTTTTGATTGTAATGGATAGCAGAGTAGAACAGAAACCGATCTCCATTGGGTTTTAAATTAGTAAATATTTTTTTCAGTATTTTAGAGTGCCTAAGACAAATTTTAAAAAGTATCATGCTAAGTCCCAACATTTAAAATAAAATATACCAAAGGTATCATAAAATAAAAAAAAAAACAGCCAAAATCAAAATAAAAAGCTAGGTTGTCCTTCAATTAGACATCAGAAATTATATGCATGCCTTTTGCATCCTAGAATGATATAGTAAGGATATCTACAATTTAGATTTAGGACAAAATGTTTGGAGAAAGGAAGCGCATAGAAAATAATTATAAAAATCAATTTTTGACAAATCTCTTGAAGTGTTCTAGCATTTTAACTAGCATATATACAAGAAAAAGCAGTATATTCTTAATAAGAAAATCAATCTTCATAATTAACAAATGTTGCCTTATTTTCATTTCTGTTTTGCCAAATGTGATATTCTTGATAACCAGAAGCCTCAAAATAAGTGTAGATCTGAACAATTGCAACTGAACAATTACTGGAAGTGTATATGAAACTCCATAAAAAGTCTCCTATTCAAGGATTACCATCATCTGAACAATATGAAAAAATCCTTAAAAACAAATCAGTCGAGGCTAATCTTTATTTGACTTGTTTCAAAAATTGTACAATTTTAAACTGCTACCAACATAACATTTTACCTATGCATTGCTTAACAATGGATATGCCCAGAATCTTATAAACACTTAAAGGAAATTCTGGAGAATGGACGCACATAAAAATTTTAAAAATACCAGAATTCTTCCTGGTGGACTAGAATTCAGAATTTGCTGCAAAGCTGTGTACATGAACAAGATTTAAAGGTCCTACTCTCTTACCTGTGACTAAAATAAAATTCTGCAGAAGAGAAAGTGAATGTTAACATAGTTATAGGCTGTCAGAGTATTAAAAACAAGTCCCTATAGACAAAATGTACTTGGCAATTATGAGTTATTATTTAAGGAATATTTTTTTAGTCCTTCACTCTCATAAACAGACCACTAAATAAACTGAGCAGAGATCTTTGTGCGGTCTATTTTCCAGAGGTTACATTCATTATTTTAAATTCTCAGTCTAAATATATTATGAGACCATACAATGAAATAGCAAAGTAAGGGCCACACATAATCTGTGCTAAGGATACATAGCAAAAAACTTAAATCATAAGACATAATATTAAATTTCCTGATTACATCTGGAAACTGTCTTCTAGACAATAAGAACTGAATATGAGATGATTATACTGAATAATTCAGGAGTTGTAAGATAATTGATATATGGTTCTATTCATATGTAGAATATA